>NW_027186473.1:34107809-34154443 GCF_028583685.1 Petaurus breviceps papuanus
CATTGATTGGTATGGCACTAAATATGCAATTTAATTTAGGTAAAATTGTCATTTTTATTATATTAGCTCGACCCAACCATGAGCAATTGATCTTTTTCCAATTAGTTAGATCTGGCTTTATTTGTGTAGAGAGTCTTTTGTAGTTGTGTTCATATAAGTCCTGGGTTTGTTTTGGTGGAAAAAACAATGTTCTAAATCACTAGTGGTTAGAGAAATGAACATCAAACAACTCTAAGGAACCACATCTCACTGGCCAGATTGGCTAAGTTGACAAATATTTATAATTATTATCTTTATTTATTTCATTAAATATTTCCAAATTAGATGTAAAAAATTTAAAGAGACATTTTTTATTGGCCTTGAGTTATAAATTCTCTCCCTCCCTCCTAGTTCTGCCCCCTTCAAAGACAAGATATTTGATATCTTTTGTACATGTGAAGTTATGCAAAAATATTTCCATATTTGCTATGTTGTAAACAAAATAAAACAATTAAAATAAATATTTAAATTAATATATTTATATAATATATTTAATAATATCATAATATTGTTATATTATATGTGATGAAATACTATTTTGCTATAAGAAATGAAAGCAAGATGGTTTCAGAAAAGTTTGGGAGCACATCCGAACCCATGAAAAGTGAAATGCACAGAACCAGGAGAACATTGTATACAGTTACAGCAATATTGTTGGGATGATCAACTGTGAAAGACTTTGCTATACTAATCAATACAATGATCTAAGATGATTGCAAAGGACACACCTTAAAAAAATACTGCCCACCTCCAGAGAGAAAGAAATGATAAACTCTGAACATAGATTGAAGCATACTTAAAAAAATATTTTAAAAGCCTTATTAAAAATAAATATGTATTAAAATATAAATTTTATTATATTAGTATTTAAAAGCCTTCTTAAAAATAAATAAATAATATTTAAAATGATACTGGGAGCAATCTAGGAGAGCAAAGGATTCTTTACATCTCAGATAATATGGAGACGGTAAGACTTCATGATGAAACAAGTTAGAGAGCATTATAAAATGCAAAATGGATAATTTTAATTGCATTACAATGAAAATCTTCTGTATAAATAAAGACAATGTTACCAAGATTAAGAGGGAAGTGGAAAATTGGGAAGGAATTTTTATATTCAGTGTCTCTGTTTAAATTTCTAAAATATAAGAAGAATTGAGTCAAATCTATAAGAATAGAAGCTACTCCCCAATTGATAAATGGCCAAAGGATATGAACAGGCAGTTCTCAGAAGATGAAATTAAAGATAAGCATATGAAAAAATGTTCTAAATCACTAGTGATTAGAGATATGCACATCAAAACAACTCTGAGGTACCACATCTCACTGGCCAGATTGGCTAAGATGAAAATATAGGAAAAAAGATAAATGCTGGAGAGGATGTAGGAAAATTGGAACACTAATACATTGTTTTTGAGTTGCAAACTGATCCAGTCATTCTGGAGAGCAATCTGGAACTATGCCCAAAAGATTATAAATAAATGCATACCCTTTGACCCAGCAATACCACTTCTAAGGTTATATCCCAAAGAGATCAGAGAAGTGGGAGGAGGATCCGTATGCACAAAAATATTTATAGCAGCTCTTTTTGTGGTGACAAAGAATTGGAAATCAAGGGGATGCCCATCAATTGGGAAATGACTGACCAAGTTATGGTATATGAATGTAATGGAATAGTACTATGCTATAAGAAATGAGGAGCAAGCGGTCTTCATAATAACCTGGAGAAACCTATATAAAACTGATGTTTAGCAAGAAGAGCAGACCCAGGAGAAATCTGTACACAATCACAGGGACAATGTATGTGTGATGACTAATTTAAATAGACTGGGCTCCTGTCAGCGATGAAAGCTTATAAGACAACTCCAAAAGACTCATGATCAAAAGAGATATTCACATCCAGAGAAGAAGATGCAGAGTCTGAATACAGATCGAAACAAGCTACTTGCTGTGTTTCTTTTTCTTGTTCTGTTTTGTTTCCTCTTTCCCACTGATCATTCCTTCAGTTATAATCCTTCTTTACAACCTGATTAATGATTAATGTGAAGATATTTGTAGATCCTATATTCAAGTGCATGCTGCCATGATGGGGGAGGCCGGGGAGAAAGAGAGGGAGACTATTTGAAACTCCAGGGACTGTGGAATTGAATGTTGTCATCTAAAAGTAAATGAACAAACCAATTTAATTAAAAAAAGATAATAATTATAAAAATAAAAATCCAGAAGATTCATATGAAATTATACAAAATGAATTGAGCAAGACCATGGTTATCAACAATATTGTTGCAATCATCAAACATGACAAACTTACTTCAATCAATTAAAGGATCCACGACAATTCCAATGGACTTGCTGAAAAATGCTATCTATTTTCAGAGACAGAAATCATAGATTCCAAGTACAGAATGAACTACTTTTTCTGTCTTTATGTGTATTTTTGAAACATAGCTAACATTGAATTCTGTTTTGCATTAATTCACATGTAAAATAATTATCAGATTGTTAGTCTTCTCAGTGGGTGGTATAGTTGCTTGAGGGAGAGAAGGAATTTGGAACTATTTTTTAAATGAAAAGTTAAAAAACCAAGAATGTGAGTTCCTGGATATCAAGGATTATATTGCTTTGCTATTTATATACCTACTACTGAACACAATGCTTTTCAATCAATCAATGTGTCAACACAAAATAATTAAGTACGGACTATGTGCTAAGTACTCTACTAAGTGCTAGGGTTAGAAAGAGAGGCAAAAGAATCTATCATCAAAGAGTTTACAATCTAATGAATATAGTAAATGATAAATTTTTGTTTTTGTATTCATTAAGAAAAAGAAATTAAAGCTAGGAAATCTGGAGTTCAAGTCTATCTCCACTGTTTATTAGTTATGTGACCATTAGCAAATAATTTAATTTTTCAGAATCTTAGTTTCCTCACATATAAAATGAGGCAATAGGACTACATGACTTCAAAGATACATTTTACCTTCAAGCCTATTGTAATAAAATATTCATTTAAAATAATGTGTTTTAGAATTTTAAAAACTGGTAGAGCTAAAATAATCATTAAAAAATTAGAATTTCATTAACTCTTTGACACAAATCAAAAGTAAAAAGTAAAAAACAATGAAAGGGGATTGATAACTGTCCCTAAGTTGAGCTTTGTGAACACGGATATCTTGGCCAAACTTACTCTATGTCATATGACAATTTTTATATTGCATTCATTGTCTATTAAAATAGATACCTCTCACAAATGAAACCAGGTACATTTTAATGTCATGCACTATAAATTAATACTATTAATTGGCTTATACTTTTTTTCTCTCTCAGAAATCCATTCTTATATTGATGAAGGTGGTGGAGGGGATGAGTATAGTATGGCTGATGTATTTCCATTAAAGCTAATGGGAGTCCTAGACATGAATTTCTTTTCCCTGTCTTGTGCTTTTGGGATTCAAATAAGCCTCCCCTATGGCACTGCACACCATGATATTCATTGAGTACTCCAGCAATCTTCTCACAGATTCGGCAACTATGATCAATGACATGAAAATATCATATTTTCTTGAAATAACTTTGCCCCAGTGTCTGTTTTGAGAGGAGAGTGGAAAACCATGCCGAAGCATGCTGTGCTGTGTGTGTTTTTCTTAGTGCAAACAGAATTTATTAGCAGTTTGCTTGCTGAAGTAAAAGGCATTCACAAGATTTATAGCTAAAACAATCACAGTCGATGTTCAACCCTATTGTATTTATTGGAGGCTTTGTCGAGCTCATGGCATCCTTTGATTAACTGCCATCAGAGACATATTTTTGCAACAGGGACTGTGTCCCAGCTCGGTGTCACTGAGCTTCTTATAGTTACTGCTGAGCCTTGAGGGAGGGTGAGAGTAAAAAATATTCACTTAACCACAGAGGTATGGACAAGTTGGGCAAGTCCTGACTAATTGACTGCCATTCAGGATTTATTCGGAAATCTTCTGACTCTAGTTTTACCTCAGGTCATGATAAATGGAGCTTTTTTTCTCTAATAGAGAGAAATGGCCTTCTTGGGTACAGAGTGAGTTTCATAAGACATAACTGTAGGGGTCCAGGCATTTCAATCTGTTGCAATGGGGCAAATGGGGGAAGTTCAATTCTTTCACTATTTGTGATAGAGAGTCACAAACCAGGATATTTAATTCCTAGTAGCTATGCACACCAGAATCAAAGGTGTAGAGAAGTTTGTAAATTGTTTACTTGGGGGTGTTTATGATTCTAAGAAGGGAACAGTCATTGTATCACTACAACACATACTTCATTCTTTCTGTCAACTGGAAGAAAACTAACACATAAGAATAAGTTAATCATTACTTTCTTTTCTTTCTTTACTTTTTTTGGAGGGAGGAAAGTAGGACAATTGGGGTTAAGTAACTTCCCCAAGGTCACATGGCTAGTGTTTGTGTTAAGTGTCTGAGGCCGCATTTGAACTCAGGTCCTCCTGGCTCCAGGGCCAGTGCTCTACTTTCTTTTCTTTTTTAAATTCAGAAATATAATAAGAACTTAGCCTAAAGAAAAAAAATTCTATATACACTATTCTTTAAGATATTGCAGTACTTTCAATGCATTATCTCATTTTTTCCCCTCATGATAACAAAATTGGAGAAGATGCTATAGTCTTTTCTTTTACTTATTTCCATCTTACATATAAGGAAATTGAGGATCAGAAAACTTTAGTGGTTTATTGTCCTGGATCATATATTTATTAAGTGTCTGAAGCAACAATCCAACTTGTCTTCCCAACTCCAAGTTCAGTATGCTATCCACATTTCAATGCATTTAAATAAAATTCAATACAATTGACCTCAGTTTAATAAATATTTATTAAGTTCCTTTTATATGCCAAGTACTGACCTAGGTCCTGATGATGTAACAAAAATGACCACACTCTTACTCTCAAGTTGCTTTATAAATTAGTGGAGGAAAACAACACATAGAGAGATAAATAAATGCAAGCTATACATAAAATATACATAAGGTAATTTTGCGATGATGTTGCAAACACTATCCAATGGGATTTAGGAAAATTCTCATAAGAGTTAGCCTTTGAGCTGAGACAGAAACTATCTTAGAGGGCCTAAGTGGTAGAGGTGAGGAAGGAGGGCATTCAAGGCAAGAGGAGAAATCAAGCAAAATAAAACTCTTTCAAGGTACAGACAGAGGAAATAGAATTCCATGTCTTTGTTACAAGTAGATGATCCTGACTGGAATGGAGAGTGTATGGGTTTGGGAGCTGTGTAATTAGTCTGGAAATGCTGACTGAAATTACATTGTGAAGTATTTGAATTCAAACAAGAGAGACCATGTAGCATCCTAGAGCCAAGAGGGAGTCACTAAAATTTCTTGGTGATTGGAGATGTGTGATGATGTTAACCTGAGATTTAGTAGTATTAATTTAGTAACTTTGTTGAGCTGTGTGCCATGCTGCTTCTCATTTATGTTTAATTATGCCAATTTGTCCTTAGTTTGCTTCCTTACTCAACTAGTTCTCTTAAAGATATGGAGAAAGAAGTAGTTTCATCAATTGTGTTTAAAATAATTTTATGAGCTGATGAACTCTCAAACTCTCCTCCACCCATACTCTATACTTGGCATCCTTCTGCCTTTGTCTCTGCTTCTATTTCCCTTTGTAATAGTAAAAGAATTTAAAGATTCCCTGTATTGACTTTGTTTCCAGTTGAGTGTTGAAATCCAGAGCTTGTGAATCCCACTTGTGGGATGGACTTGTTGACTGGAAGAGAAAGCGCTGAACTGGGAGAAGGTGCTTGGCAGATAACTGATGATAATTGTAATTCAGTTGGGATTCAGGGGTGGGAAACTTGTCTTTTTTGTGCTCTGTGACTGACCAAATGAATGTACTTTATTTATGATTGGAAACTAATCTCCATTTGAGAATAGAGCCTTTGTGATTGACGAAATGAATGTACTTTCCTAGGGTGGAGTAGTACCTGGAAATTATTGAATTACACTTGGTGAATTCTGTGTTTTGATTTTCTCTGTTCTGTGATTGTTTTGCCTTAATTTGTCACTGAATAAAATAGAGAGTTACTATGCTGGTATTCTGAACCTTGGAAGTTGCCTCTGCTTGGCATTACACCCTTTCAATCTCTTGCTATCTTTTGTTTCTGTATCTCTCTGTCTGTCTATGTGTCTACACACACACAGACACACACACACACACACACACACACACATGCACCAGTTGTCTTCAAGGGACAAAGCAACTAAGAACACGGGGTTCTCACCATTTTCTCTATATACCAAACAGGTTATGTTGATACCTCTCTTTTTCCCATTAATTTTCCACTTCAAGTTGATTTCATGTTTATAAAAGTATTTCAGCCACAGATCACAATGTATTTTTTATCCTTGACCCCCATAATTATGACCCTGGCTAAAATATATAACATGAAATATGAAAACATATTTTATTTGGAAAATCACTGAGATATATGACAATATAAATGGGTGAAAGCAAGTTATTGATTCCAGTGGAGATATTAATCAACCTCTGCATCTAAGATTTTATTTGTTGAAGCCTGCTCATGAACACAAAAGAAAAGAGAGAAAAGGAGGTAGTTATTAGAGCTTCACAACTGATTAGCTGTGTGACCTTAGGCAAGCCATTGAACTGAAGTTTCTGGGCTTCAGTTTCCTCATCTGGAAAAAAAAAAGAAAAGAAAAAGGATTGCTTTTGCTCATTTTCAAAATTCATTTTGTCTCTAAAATCATTTGCTGGAAAATTCATCCCAGAACATATTTCCAAATGAAGTAGCCAAATAATTGAAGCAAAAGTAGATTAAGAGATAATAATAACTGAAGTAATGTATTGGTTTTCTATCTGGTATTACAAATTCACCTAAAATCTTAAAAAAAAAGTTGGAAAGTGAAAATGATTAACATTTATATAATGTTTTAAAGTATACAAAATGTCTATACTGTGTTATGATTCTTACAATTGCCTTGTGGATATAATTTTTCCTATTTTAGAAATATATCAACAAGCATTTATTAAGCACCTACTGTATACTAAGCACTATACTTTACATGATATGTAAAGACAAAAACCAATCTTCTCTGCAATTAAGGAGCTTGTAATATATTAAATTCTATTGAATCCAGCAAAGGAAAGGAAGACCCATATTGGCAGAACAATATTCCTACAGTGAGCTAGTAATTTTCAGAAACAAGACTTGGATTTTAGTTTACATTGATTGCAAGTACATGCTCCATAGCCTCTTAAATAATTAGCAATTACTAAAACATAGTATATAGCTAGGGTTTGGCATATTTCATCATATTAAAAGTAATATTATATTATTAGTATTGAGATTTCCTAATTTTGTGGTTCCACAAAATTGTATTTTAAGTATTTTAAGTTAAGTAGTGTGGTCTATCATAGAGCACATTGGATTGGGCATTTAGAGATTTGGGTTGCTCTGGATCAGTCACAGACTAGCTATGTGATCTTAATCAAGCTGTTTCCTTTTCTTAGGCCTCATTTTTCACCTCTATAAAATGAGTGATTCACTAAACTCCTTTTAAACTTAGATATTATAGTTGCTAGAGGCTACTGAAATCTTGATAAAATAAATTGAGTGAAAATGAATATGTATAATAGAAGTCTGTTATAATAAATAAATGCAGGAGGTGTTGAAACATATAGTCCAAAGTGTCTTTTTTTCTGTGTGAGCTGAAATTTTCTTCTTTGGTCTACCTCATCAATTCAATACGTAGCTATTGATTGCTCAGAATCATGATAGGTCAGATGAAGAATACAAAAGAATGAGATCTACCTCACAGCAGGAGCTTAAGAAATGCTTACTGAAGATTTCTTTGTAGGAAAAAAACTATAATTGATCTTCTATGCTTTTTTAAAATTATATAAGTTGATGTGTAAGGAATAGTGTGGATCTGTGATTTAATTGAATTTTTAGATTGATTATTTCTCCCATGCTGAAATTCTGAAAAAAAAAGGAGGGAAAAAGTTTTAACTTGAAAGCAGTCTGTTACCTTGGATAATGGAATTGAAAGTGAATTCTCATACTTTTTGAGACTTCTTGGTATTGGATTAATTTTGATACATTGGTTTTAGGATATGAAATTTAACTAGAACTCTACTTCATTAGTATGAAGAACTCCTGCATGAGGAAATTACCTTTACCAATGCAGATGAGAAAGTTCTTATGGACTTAGAGTGCTTCCCAAAGTATAGAGAGGTTAAATGCCTTGCCCAGATCTGCTCAGTGAGTATGTGTCAGAGGATGGAGTTCAGTCCAGATCTTTCTTCCTTCAAGATTTGCTCTTTATTCACTATCCATGCTACTTTTTATAAGAAATATTCATTATGAATATTTTTATTTTCAAATATTTTATTTTCTGAAATATAATTTTAATTATATTTATCTTATTAACTAATTTACAAATAGTCAAAATGGGTGAACTCACTGTTCCATGGAAGAATTTTGTCTGATCTAGCACCAACTGAACATTCAGGAATGGATTTAGAAATAGTCTCTATCAAGTTATCCATTCTCTACAATGGCCCACTTAACCATTCTTCAGGCCAAGTGGCCTTCATATAGCCAAAGTTGAATTAATCAGATTTGAGAAGCTCTAACTCATTACTTACTGTACATTGTACATAATCTTTGGGGAACTTTTCCATAGCATTCAATCAGGCTAAGAACAGGTATTTATTTTATACTTACTATATGTTAGGTGTTCTCTTAAGTACTAAGGACACAAAATAAGAAGTAAAAAAAAACCTAACCAACAACAAAAACTACTTCCTCCCTTAAGGGATCTTATATATTTGGAAGGGGAAGACACCATGCATAAATACAAACATTCACAATAGATAGAAGGGAATCTTAGAGTGGAAAGCATTAGCTACTGGGGGAATGAGGAAAGGAGTCGTACAGAAGATGGTATTTGAACTGAATCTTAAAGACAAAAATTTTAAGAGGATATGAGGGAAAAGTTATGGAAGAGCCAATATAAAAGCCTAGAGATGGGAGATGCAGTCTCATGTTTGAGGACTAGCAAGTGTTTGGAATGGTTGAAGTGTGTGGAAGACTTGAAAAGTAGAAAGGGGCCAAATGGTGAAGAAATGTAATGCCAAGAAAAAGAAATCAATATTGAGCCTAGAGAAAATGGTAACAATGACAGTCTATTGAGGTCAGATCTATTGTATGACTTAAAAAATCATTTTGAGAGGATAGATTGTAGTAAAAAGAGACTTAAATCAAAAAGACTAATTAGAAACCTATTGTCGAAGTCCATGTCAAAGGTGATGAGTCTTTGTACTGAACAATGGCCATATGAATTTAGAGAATACAGTTTAGACCATCTATAGGTCTAATGGCAGTTCTTTCATTAGTTGCACAGTGTTTACTATTCATCTGAGCTATCTTGGCCTATCGTAGACAATACTACTTGTAGTGAGATGCATTAAGTGATTGTAGCAATATTGGATATATGTATTCAAGAATTTTGACTCTAGAAATAATTCTGGAATTTTGAGATTTGTCCAGAACAGAGCTTTAATCACAGTTCTTTAATCAAAAAAGGAAACTTCACAAGGGATCTCCAAATTCCCAATGTTCCTGGGTTGTTTTATTTTTATAATCCTTTTCCCTTTGTGTCACATAGTAGGTACTTAATGAATATCAGTTAATGAAAGAATGATCTCCTACTAGTGAAATATCAGATATGATCCTGTAGTATTCACATGGGTATTGATTCCAAATGGAAACATACAAATGACTGAGCAAACACTATTGTGCCTTAATTATCTTCGACAAAGAAAAATGTGTTTTCTTTTTCTAGCTAGTGCTGTTTTCATGTTTTCATCTACCTGGCATTTACTGATGCTATTTAAGTAGACTGAATCAGACTGAACTGTAATCAATTCAGGTACAATGCTGAACTCTATGTTGAGGAAAGAGCAGTTGTAATCACAATGAAAAATAAAGACATTTGAAATTGATTATACCTTTAGAGTTACTGAACCCAACTCATGAAGTATGATGCCGGTTTATGTAGATACCATGACTGCTTTTGAATATACTTCACTTTTGGAAGCAGATAGGTGAAATCGTACATAGAATGTTGGGCCT
Source organism: Petaurus breviceps papuanus (assembly GCF_028583685.1). NCBI lineage: Eukaryota > Metazoa > Chordata > Mammalia > Diprotodontia > Petauridae > Petaurus > Petaurus breviceps. The sequence goes on from NW_027186473.1 coordinate 34,118,003, forward strand.
GAAATCAGGAAGTCCAAATTTTAAATCCAGCCTTAGAGACCTGGAGGAAATCACTTTAAACTGCTGCATAAGTTTCCCCATCTACAAAATGTTGACAATTGATAGCTTCTGCCTAATAGTGACTATCATAAGGTCATTTGTTGTTCCCTTTTTGGACCTAGTCAGTTATATGGAATTCTAGCACTGAAAGGTGTCTTAGAGATAATTTAATTGTCTCTCTTATTTTTCTTTTGAATATTTTTCAGCTGAGAAATGCAGTCACTTAAAAATAAATTCATAGAATAATATATTTATTAATCTAAAACCGGAAGGAACTCTATTAGTTAGTCCAATCCAATTATTGACAGATGAGGAAAAGAGGATTTGAAAAGTAAAGTGATGTTATCAAGGTGACAGAGGCAGAACGTGTCAAGCACAGTGTTTGAACCTAGGCCCTTTGACTCTGGAGTCATTGGTACCATGCTAACTTTTCTAAAATTATATTTATTCATTCAACTAGCATTTATTAAACAGCTACTATGTTCAAGATATTGTGTTATATACAGGGAATACAAAACACTAATTTATGTTCTTGTCCTCGAAAGTAACAACAATTCTTGTTCTCTTATTTCATATTCTCAAAAAGTGAACAGTTACATGCACAAATAGGGAGAGGGTTTCGACATTTGATTTCCTTAGAAAAAAGATGTTATCAGGTGAGTAAACTACTTCTACCAAAGCAGGTTGTCACCATCTCTGCAACAAGTAGTCTTAGAAAGTTTCCTGATGCAATTATAGATGAAGTGACTTATATAACATATAGAACCCATGGGGCAGAGTTGGGTCTCACTGGCCTCGAGGTTTACTTTCCTTCCAGCATATCATACTGTGTCTCCATATGAGTAAGTCAAAAGAAAGTGTAAACAGGATATTTAAAAAATCAAGACAAGTAATCAGATATTTGAAGTAAATACACATTCAAGCATTAAACCCCAAATGACTTTTTCAGCAAAATATTTTGCTATGTATTACATTATTTTTAGCCCTGAAGAAGGCATAAAGAAAGTTTTTCCACCAAAGTCTAATGTATTATCATGGCGTAGAGAAAAATCTGGATTTTTAAAGGATTTGTCAGCAGATTTTTTTTCAGTTTCATGACAGGTATAAATAAATAATGTATGACTACAAGTATAATATAGACTAATATTACCACTGCAACAATGATGATGATGGTGACTACTAATGCTAGTATTACCAATGTGAACGAGCATTTAAGTAATGTTTTTAGTTTTGCAAAGTTCTTTGTTTCTGTTATCCAAGGACCAATCAAGATATATATGAAGAGTCTCATCACCAATAGGTAAAAAATTAGTCAGTGAATTGTTTAGCCATGAAATATTATTATAAAAATTTTATTTATACACAGACATATATATGCATGCATTCATACATATAAATGTTTATTTACATATATACTTACATAAATATCAGAATGCATAGTACTCTTCTCCCTTTATAGTAAGGGTATAGAGTGAAAAAAGGAATGGGGAGAGGAAAGAATCCCCCATTTTAGATTATCTAGAAATATTAAATTAATTGTTAGTGCCATTGATGAGAAAAAATTTCTAAGAATATGTGACTAGATAAATTTAATCATATAACTGTTTATGAAAAATGAAAGCAGAATAGATAAGGACACTGTAAGTAATTTAAATATGACTCACAGTTTCTCCTTGAAGAGGTAAATAAAGAAGTTGGCAAAATTGGTTCCACAATATGCACAAGAGCCAAAATAAAATCAAGAAACTTTTGATCATGTCATCTTGAAGTACTTCTGATTAGAATAAATTAAAAAGACCACCATGAAGATAATTACAGCTTATGCATCCATCCCTGCTGCAGAAGGTGGTATAAATTTTTTTAATAAAAAAACTAAGATAAGTTTCTTCAAAGTAATCAACCAATATTTTGATGCCTGTTGACTTCAATGGAAATATAGGAACATGAAAGACTAAAAAAATCTTGGAAATTATGGTTCACCTTTAAGAAAGTGATAGAAATATATACATTACCCAGTACTCACATTTCATTTATTTTGCCTTTAAGAAGAGAATGAAAAATTACCAGACATGGCAAGAAATGAACAAAATACCAAAAGAATGAAAATGACTATATCTCAAAAGACAGGAAAAGAATGATTGCTGGTTGTTCAAGTCATTTCTGAATTAGCTCAGAGATGGTCTTAATTAGCTAATATTTAGTGACCATTTTGCTGAGTGCAAAGACAAAACATCCAAGGACAACATCTACTTAAAATGTAAATGAATTTGCTAGAATATGAACCAAATTATGGCCTCATTTATGAATGTATGCATCAGTGAATGAATGGATACATTTATTAAGTGCCTACTATGTACAAAACATAGTGTTGGGTGCTTGGGATATAAATAGAAAAGTAAGATAGTTGCTGCTTTCAAGAAGTTCACATTCTTGTGGGGGAGACAGCATATAAAGTCAGTTTCAGCTGCAAGTCATCCCATGATACTTAGGGTATAGCAGCAAAGTTAATATTAATGCTTCTTTCATAATGCCATTTCCACTGATAAAATCATAGCATTTTCTTATTTTTTACCATTTGATATTGACAAAATTTTGGTGGAAATTTCTTTTCATCAAAAATATATTGTAAATTATAGTTTGCCAATAAGAAAACTAAGAGGCCAGAAAGGTATATTTTACTCAGAATCCTCCTACTTCATGTGTGCTACCTTTAAGAAGAGAGTGTGAAGGTACCAGCCAAGGCAAGCAGTGAGAAAAAAAGACAAAATAATGTCATTTCTTTTCATCACTTCTTTAGTAGTTGTGTCTATAGCACCTGAAACAGAAGTCACTAGGCTGTATACCCACGGCAGTTCCTTCTTAAAATGATAGCTCAAAGGGATGGCCAGGTGGATCAGCAAGTAAGAGCACTGGCCCCAGTGTCGGGATGACTTGGGGATCGAATCCTGGGCTCAGATACTTAGCACCACACCCAGAAATAACTGGCAGTGTAACCTTGAGCAAGTTACTTAACCCCAATTGCTTTAAAAAATAAAAAAAAAGGATGATAGCTCTGGGTACTGATCAGAAAGCACTTTATTCCCATTGTATACTCTGGGTCCAGAGACTAGAGCTATCTCCTTTAGGTTGAGGGAAAATGGTGGTCAAAATGGTGGTGGTAGTTTTGATTTGACATAGTTACTTCCTATCTCTCCCTCAGGGTACTTTGCTATTTCAGGTAGGAAGTTATTGACTCTGTCTGACAGTTAGTGGGAATATTTGATTCCTTCTCCACTGGACTTAGATTCTGGGATGATCCCTGTTATGGCTGCCCTGCAACTAAAAGGAGTAGTCTGGAAATTACCAACACTCCTAGGGCCCCCATGCCTGTTGTTGGTATCTGGACAGCAAATGCTGTTAGTGGTAATGAGAAAAGTGGGTTCTCTCCCCTCAATGATAGCTCTGGGGGCTGGACTGGAACCAAGTCTGGTGGTTTGAAGAGTGCTGCTATTCCCAAGGTTCTTAGGCTCAGGATCATGGGCTATCTGTATCAAAGTCTAAAGGGAGATAGCGACTAAGGTGGTCATAATTTGACATCATTCACACATGTTGTCTTCAATCTCTCCTCGGGGAGAGGAGTTTTAGGTAGAGTATTTGTATATAAAGCTGATAGAACAAAAAATAGACAACATTTTACCAATATTACTAAAATGGTTTATTTTCATTATTGTTCAAAAGAGCAGAATCATAGTGGAAGTATAACTTCTCAGTCCTATATATGTTATATGAGTAAGTGGAATTAGAACTTCAGAAGATTAAATCAATAAGAATAGCTAGAATAAACATTATAGTAAAATAATTTGTTATAAGCATCTAAATTTTGAAACTAATGAATGTATTTTAAGATTTTTGAAAGTGATAAAAATGCCAAGGCAACTGGAAAAAAATATGGATGTTACTACTCCTCAAAATGCTAAAAATTAAAATGACTATAACTACATACATATGTCCTAATTTTAGAATTTCTGCAAATTCTTTATGAGAATAATGCACACATATATGATGCCTTCCATAATGAAAATATGAGAAGGGCATTAGCAGGTTTTCACAAATTATATTCCACAATGAACCACATTATAGTTATACTGAAAGGTGGAGAGATAATGGGATCTTGCTATATTTATTGATTATTAAATATACAAATTTATTTGATCTTATGGAACAAAATATAGACTGATAGACTTTGCTTCACTATGTTTGGATCATTTAAGATTTGTTGACAGAAGCCAGCACAGAGATAAGGCTTGTTTGGTGATTTTCACAATAGCAACTTCAAGAAATCATTGAACAAGACAAAGTTCTGACAAGAATTTTACAACAATGCCATAGAAAGTATCTTTCATAGGGGATTACTAATCAAAGGGGGAATCCTTATAAATAGTGAGGTCCTCTAGATGCACTTTTCACAGGTGGTATTGTGTTGCTTGAATAGAGGCTGAATTGCTCAGTACTTTTCTAACAGAAAACAAAATGGAATGAGGGGATCTCTAATTCTCAGGTGAAAGCACTTAGATCCCTGGGATCTGCTTTCTACCTTATTAGAAAGGAAACAGAGCAAGAAACCAAACAAGACTGTTGGATACAATCACATACATTCCAAGTCTTTACTTTTGAACAAATGGCATAGATGACTTCACCAATGGGGCTCCTGGTATTTCTTTTTCCTTTTTTTTAAATTCAACTTAGATCTTATAACATTCTTAATTTGGAAACAGTATTGTTCTGATGACAGGCCTCTTTCTGAATAACACCTTAATGAACAGAAATAATTCCAAACTCTTAAAAATGCAAAAAGTTTCCATTCTTTATGTTGGTCATTTGATCCAGGTTTATTGTTGTCCACAGTGGGAAAATGAATATAAGTCTTATAAAGACAAACTGGAAATTACCTATTCTTTTTAATATTGATTGTTGTTATTTAGTCATTTTTTTCAGTTATGTCTGATTCTTTTTGACTCTTTTGGGAGTCTTTTTGGCAGGGGTATTGGAGTAATTTGCCATTTCTTTCTCCATGTCCTTTTACAAATGAGGTAAGGCAAATAGGGTTAAGTTATTTGCCTAACAACACGGGGCTGTTAAGTATCTGAAGTCAAATTTGAACTCAGGAAGATGTCATGATGACTCCAGGCCTGTTACTCTGTCCTCTGTGCATCTAGCTGCCTCAGTATGGATTGTATACATTCTTAAGTTATAAATAAAGGTTTTTATGTCTCTAAATCAGTTTCATTTCTTTGGTAAAATATTCAAGAAAATATAAGGCAAAATATCTTTATTGAGATCTTCTAATAATCAAGTGCTTTGAATTATGAGACAATTTATATTAAGCACGATTATTAAAAATTAAATAAATTCTTTAGGACTTTGACTTCTTTCTTTCCAGTGTTCCCCTCTCTCCTTTCCAGAGTCAAATGAGTGATAATAATGACCATTTATGTAGTATTTGAATGTCTGCAACATATTTTATAAATAGTACTTCATTTTATTCTAACAATAATCTTTGCAGGTAGGCACTATTATTATCCCTATTTTAAAGATAAGAAAATTGAGGCAGAGGTTATATGATTTTTCCAATGTCACACAGTTAGTAAGCATTTTGAAGGCATATTTGAACTCATATCTTTGTGACTCCAGCTCTAGCATTAAATCCACTATATCAACTCGTTTCTGCTGATAACAAAGAACATAGCAAATTTTGTACTCCCCACAGGACTTCCTAAAATGTCCTTGTTGGCTCCAGATTACTCTACATTCTATATATTTATATTTACTATTTTCATCTATAAAATAACATCATTTTCCAAAGAGCAGGGGAGAAATCCTCTTCAATGTTATAGCCTGTAACCAAGAATGAAGAAAATAGTTTTATTCTTTTTGCATAACATTGTTAATCCCTGGCTCAGACTTTCTTATGAACAGGGAAAAAGACCATTCACAAAGATTCACTCACTTCCTTTTTTACTGTCCTTGAAGGTAAATGGCTTTTTCAACTTCAAACCAGAGCTTCAAAATTATATTTTTATTTATTTTTCTTTTGGTATTTCAGTCTCTTCATTATACCCATTGATTTAGGGAGTGCAAAGGACACTGGTTTAGCAGAACTCTGTCTTTTTTTTTAATCAACATTTTAGAGATTTTTGCTCTAACTAAGCTGTTTGACCTTAAGCCAATTTTGTAATATCTCTCAGTTTTCTCAATCCATAAAATGAGGATCATAACATTTACATTACTTAGCTCATAATTTATGTTTTTTTTTCAATCTCAGCAATTACTATTCCTATTAATGCAATTATTATCTGGACAAAGATTAATTCATTTGGGGAGAAAAAATGAAGCTAAGATGGAAAGATGGAAGGCAAGATTTTTTAAAGTAATATGAAAGAGTGGGAGGGGGGATGGGGAAAAAAGCCAGAGAGAAAAATGGAAAAAGAGAAGAGAGACAGAGACATATTAGAGAAAGAGAAAGAAACAGAGAGAGACAGAGATAGAGAAACAGAGGATAAGTAGAGACAGAGAGTAATAGAGGTAACCTGGTATTGGGAATGGAGGGTTGGCCTTGGAATTCGGTATATCTGAGTTTAATTCATGCTTCTCATAGATACTACATATGTGACTATAGGAAAATAAGTCAATCACTTAGTGTTCTTTGGAAGCTTTCTAAGAGGGATTCCATAAACCAATTAAATCATAGATCTAGTTACCCATAATATTTCCCTCAAGGGAAAAAAAAGAAAAAAAAAGTGTAGATATCCCTGTTAATTATGGATGAACCATATGGTTCTAAGCTTTAAAATATGCAAATTTAAGAAAATGTTGTTGTCCTTTCTTGAAGAGGAACAGTGATATCAGGAGGAAGATGACTTGGTTTGCAGGTGAATTGAATTTAAGTGAGGTAGGGCTGTGCACAGTCATGAGCCTCACTCTCTTCTCCAGAGTCATCAGTCTAGTGACAAGACATAGGTCAGGATGACTGGGTCTGGCCTCAGATGCAGTGGAAGATCCTGGTCTTTTTAAGCTAAGGTCTTTCCCAGGTCTCAGTTTGCCTGAGGCAACACCCATTCAGAGATTAAAGGCTAGGTAAGAAATCAAACATTTATTTATTTAGGTGGATGCATAGATCCACTGCTCATTACAAAATTGTATGCTGGCTATACTTAAGCTATTAAGAAGATATTGCCTTTGCCTTCAAGGAGTTTTGTCATCAAGTAGGTGACATAAAGTGCATGTATGTGTATGCACATTGCAGAAATGGAATATTGTAAAATGAGGGGAGAGGTACAAAATCTTAGAAGTGACACTAGAATAGGGAAGAATTACATAGAACTAGAGAATTCAGGGAAAGGAAATAGCCCCTATACATTGTGGACTTTGATGGACGGTTAAAATTTCAATCAAATTTGAATAGATGTGATAGAAAGACATTATATCATAGGTATATGCAGTACACAAGTAAAAGCATTGAGAGAACAAGAGCATGACATAGTAGGAGAATGATGCATAGCTACCCACATTTCCCTGGAATTAATGTATAGAGTGGAGTAGTGTGAAATAGTACAGAAATTAAATCAGAACCAGTTGGTAGGTGGGCCATGTAGATTGACTTAAGGATTTTGCTCCTTCAACCCACCCCCCTTTTGGAAAAATGTAGGTATTTGTTATTATTTCTGAGTACGATCTCAAGAGACTCAAAGTTCTATTTGATTTAATGAGCCTTTATTAGATACCTACTATGTGCTGGGTACAGGGTTAGGTGTTAAGAATGCAAAGAAAAAAATGAAAACAGTGTCTGCCTTAAGAAATTTAGATAAAGGATTCACTATCAATGGTGAGATTCTTAAAATGTTCCTAAGAGCAGATGGTAATTTTATAAATTATAATGAGATCCAGAATATTACAAAGCTTCCACAATTAAATCTAAAGTCTTTCAAAGGAAATTGACCAAACCATTCACCCTGGAAAAATAAAGCAGATGAAAAAATGCTTACTGCACAGGACATGACATAAAATTGAGTTAGTCTATCAATGTATGTATCTTGGCCATGTGCTGAGGACATAAAATATACTGGGCTCATAATAGAATAGCAGAGGGAGGGCAGGCTGGATCACAGTTAGGAAATTGTTCAGTGCTTTAAGTAATCCCAAGCTGCTTGCTTCCCCAGAAGTCTGTGTTTTTAACACTAGTATTCTTCTGGTGATACTATACAGCTGTGGCTCAAGCAATGCCATGATCTTAGAGGAATCAAAGTTTCATATGATTAAAAGGAAACACAAAGTGAAATAATGCAAGCACTGAAGTTGTGCATATTATTAGTGCTGATTTATGTGTAACCAACAGTGTGCCCTAGCTAAAGTTGATTTATAAATGTATGAGGAACAGTCGAGTAAAGTGTAATAAACATTGGATTTAGAATCAGAGCACTTGCATTTGAATCCCAGATTTGTCATTAACTAGCTGCATGCAACCTTGGCAAAGTCACTTAATGTTTCTAGGCCTCAACTTTTCATCTATACAATGAAGGAACTGAAGTAGATGGATTCTAAGGTGCCTTCCAAATTTAAATATATAATCCTATGAACCAATGTATAGTGACCCAGTTGGACCTGTTTCCTTCTCTGGTGGAGCAATTCCCAGAAGCAGAATTAGTATAGATCAAACCGTAAGAGCTTTCCAGGCTTGGGTATTGACAATGTAGTTATAACGGAAAGTCAAGGTAGGGTGGAAATTCTAGAATGAAAAGAGGTACTAAGAACATGATGGAACTTTGCATATGTAGATAAAACTGGGCTCCACATAATTAAGACATGCTTTTTAAGGTTTTCTTTAGAATAACAATTGCCATTATCTGTTGAAACATTCATACGTGATTATTCTCTTTCTATCGAGATTAAAAGCATATATTTGTGAGACTTCAGCTATGGAAATGAAAAAAATTAACCAGTATCTATATGGAGCACTTCTCCTGCTCTCCCTCTGTTGTCTTTTTTTCCTTTTTTTCTTCACCTCTACATCCTCTTTCTCCCCCTCCTCCTCTCCCTTCCTTCCTCTCCCCTCTTCTGATTTACATCATTCATTTCCACCAGATTTTGAGTTGCAAATTTTCTCCCCATTTTTCCCCTACCCACTGCCCCAAAATAGCAGTCCCACAGGATATCCCCTCCTCAAATCTGCTCTCTCCCATATCTTCTCCCATACCGCCTGTGACTTTTCCAGCAGGGCATGGTGGATCTCTATGCCCCAGTGCCTGTATATCTTATTTCCCAATTACATATAAAATAGTATTAATTATATATTTATATATATGTATATATATATATATATATATATGTATATATATAGTAATTGTTTGATTTTAAAACTTTGAGTTCCAGATTCAATCCCTTCCTCCCTTGTCACCCACCCTTATTGGAAAGATAAGAAATTCATTATAGGTTGTACGTGTGTACCTAATGCAAAACATTGTCATAGTAGATATATTGTAAAAGACTGAATATATTTCCCTCCCTCCTATCCCACCTCCCACTTGTTCTATTCTCTAATTCTATCCCATCCCTTTTCAAAAGTGGGTGCTTCCAACTTCCCTCCCCTCCCAGCCTACCCTCCTTTCCATCATCCCCCTTCTCATCCCCTTCCCTCCTACTCTCTTAGGGTGAGATTCCCTATTTAGTGTGTATGTCATTCTCTCCCTGAGCCAAATTCAATGAAAATAAGGTTGACCCATTCCTTTTTGCCTTACTATTCTTCCCCTCCATTTCCCTTGACTCTTCTATATGAGATAGTTTACCCCATTCTATCTCTCCCCATCTCCTCTCATTATATTCCTCTCTAACCTCTTAATTTCACCTTTTAAATATCATCCCTTTCTACTAAATTGGTCCTATGCCCTCTACGTATAACTATAAACATGTATGCACACATTCACATATGTATTCATAGACCCATATACCCTACAATATAGACTATATATATATATATGTCTATTTCTAATCCCTTCAACTATTTTCATACTGAGAAAAGTTTCATCAGTTACAATTATCATTTTTCATGTAGGAATGTTAATAGTTCAACTTTGATAAATTCCTTATGATTTCTTTTCCCTGTTTAGTTTCTAATGCTTCTCTTGCTTCTTCTATCTGAATGTCAAATTTTCTATTCAACTCTGTTTTTTTCATGAAGAATACTTGAAAGTCCTCTATGCCACTGAACGACCATATTTTTCCCTGCAACACGATACTCAGTTTTGCTGGGTAAGTAATTCTTGGTTTTAATCCCAGCTCCTTTGCCCTCCAGAATATGATATTCCAAGCCCTTCAATCCCTCAGTGTAGAAGCTGCGAGATCCTGAGTTATCCTGATTGTATTTCCACAATATTCAAATTGTTTCTTCCTAGCTGCTTGTAATATTCTCTCTTTGATCTGGGAATTCTGGAAACTGGCTATAATATTCCTAGGAATTTTCTTTTTGGGATGTTTTTCAGGGGGTGATCGGTGGATTCTTTAAACCTCTCTTTTACCCTCTGGTGCTAAACATCAGGGCAGTTTTCCTTGAGAATTTCTTGGAGCATAATTTTTAGATTCTTTCTTTCATCATGACTTTTAGGTAGTCCAAAAATTTTTAAATATCTCGCTCGATCTATTTTCCAGGTCAGTGGTTTTCCCCATGAGATATTTCACATTGCCTTCTAGTCTTTCGTTTGTTTGGATCTGTTTAACAGCATCTTGATTTGTCACAAAATTATTAGCTTCCATTTGCTATAGTCTAATTCTGTAGCAATGATTCTCCTCAGTGAGCTTTTGAGATTCTTTTTCCATCTGTCAAATTCGGCTTTTTAAGTCACTCTTCTCCTCATTGCCTTTTTGAGCCTCTTCTACCATTTGAGTTAGTCTATTTTTAAGGTGTTATTTTCCTCAGTCAGGCTGTTGACTCTCATTTCATAATTTTCTTGCATCGTTCTCATTTCTATTCCCAATTTTTCCTCCACTTCTCTTATCTTCTTCTTAAGGTCCTCTATGGCCTGTAACCAGGTTGCATTTTTTTTAAAGCTTTTCACTGCCTTCCTCCTGTTCCATGCTTTTATCCTTTTTGTCCCCAAAATAGGAGTCTAATGTTGGATTGCTTTGCTTGGTTTACTTCCTTTGCCTGGGCATGTCACCAGTCAATTACTTGAATTTTGAGCTTTTTGCCATAGTAGGACTCTGCCACCAGATGGGAGAGCTTCATTACAAAAGCTGGGATTTTCTCAGCTGCCAGAGGTTCGGTGCCCTCTCTGAAGCCTGCACATGCTGTGGCAATGTGGTGACACACCCCAGGACCTCCACACTAGACTGCAATCCAGATCCAAGCAGGTTAAAGCAAGAGTGATTACCCCTCAGAGTGGTCGCTGGTCTCCCTATACTCTGAAGGCCAGGAGCTGAAGCTGCCACGAGGTGGCAGCTGCACCACAGCCTTTAGAGGCTTCTTGCCCTGGGGGAAGCATCCTACATGCTCCCAACTACTTGATCCCAAATTCCACATTGCACTGACCTCTCACTTTGTCTTTAGCATCTATGTGTTGATAATTCTGGACAGCCACAGCTTCTGGTGATCTGGAGTCCCTCTGGCTGGTGGTTGGTCAGGCCTACCCTGGGGCTAAAACCTTTGGCTCCTGCGGGGTTGGGGTCAGCTCCCAGAGTGCTGCACTGGCAGATAGCTGCTAGACTTCCAGGCTGTCCTCAGCAGGAGGTTAGCTTCTCTGTGTCATTTTGTGATTTATGTAGCTCTAAAGTTTCTTTAGGGTCTGCTTTTACATGAATTGGAGGTGGTGGGAACTGGAGCTGTGTGGACATCCTGTTTCTACTCTAACATCTTGACCTGTTATTTCTTTTAAAAGACTTCTTCTATACTTTACAACTTTGAAAATCTTAGAAGTTTTATATAACAAAGTGAATATAATGAAGAGAAAATGTGTCCCTATTTTTGCCTTAAGCTACTATTCCTCAGCACTGTGAAGTATCATTTGACCAATTTGGTCACTGTCACTGTACACATGATGGCTCTCTCTCTGATTTACTTTCCTTTCAGAATTTTCTCATTTTATAAAATCTATTCTTTCCCAAGTATAAAATGAAATTTTATTTTTTCATTCCATTAAATTCAAATCACTTCCATTTATTTAAATTAAATTATTTTTAATTATCAAAGATTTATATCCCTCCTGTCTTCCCCTCCCCTATAAAAGTAGGAAAATACCAATCAACTCTTTCAAGACAATAATAAAAATAATTCTCACATTTACCATGTCCAAAAATGTCTCATCAGGTTTATTTACTCAATCACTTTTCTTTTCAGTGGTGGGTAGCACACTTCAACATTAGTTTGTCGGAATTATGATTGATTACCATTATCAAAATATCAATTATTAAAATGTCATTTTCTATCTGGGCGTAAATACATTTACTTTTGAAGTATTTGTCATGTTCCAGAAACTGAAATCAATGCATACATTTCTCTCAGTTTCTCCAAACCATACCTGGAGAGAAATGGCTCCTGAAATAGACTTAGAGTTGCGATAGTAGCTGTTCTACTGTACCATTGAAGGAGAATAGCCGTCAAGGGTAGGAATGTGGGAGGTCTCTGTCATTTTGTACAAATCTAAGCATCTCTATTTAATTCAATGAATATTCATATATCTACTATGTCAGGATATTAATTAGCCACTGTGCTAGCCTATGGAGATAGAAAGGAAAAAGAAAAGCATTTTTTTGCCCTCAAACAGCCTGTACTGAATTGATGTAACATGACATGCAGACAAATAAGGAGAGGGAAATTATATACTGAATAATACAAAGTAATTTAGAAATTCAATGAACCAGAGGTTATGTTGGAATACATTTAAGATATGGGGGATCACCCATACAGATAACTTATTTGGTTTCCTTTGAATTATAGTCCTTTGACCCAAGCTCAGAAAATTATGATAATTCTTTAAGAAAATTATAACCTGTGTAGGGTAAATCAAGCCTAAAACTGGCACCCCAAGATTTTGTTCATCCAAGTTTCCTTGAAACTATTTTAATGTCCTTGATAATAGATATTTCAGAGGTATTGGTTCATATTAAAGATAGTTACCTAGATGCTACACTGACAGTCTGACTCACTTATTTTTTGATCTGTTATATGTGTATGAATGTATAGACAGAGAAATACTATATATATATACAGATAAAGATATACCATTTATTTATACATATATGTGTTCATATATATTCATATATGTGTATGAAACAATTCATTGATTTACACCTTCTAAAACTCCTCTTTCATCTCTTCTCAAATACATCATTTGCAATGACTGATGCAACATAAGAATATAGTGACAGGTTTTTTAATGATGGTAGGCATAAAGCAGGGTCACAATCAGTATTTTATGAAGTTCATTAATTTAAATAAAATAGTTCTTGTTATCATGGAAGATCAAAGCAAATGTTAAACTTCAAGGACAACAATTCTCTCTACATTTGGACATTTGTTTAATGAACTATAGGATATGGATGAGATATTCCTTTAATTACCAGAAGTTCTGCTATCAAACATCAGAGTTAGGTAAATAAAAACACAGAGGACCACAAATAAAGATAGGGTCACAGTTTATACACAAATAAGTTTTAAAACTATATGTATATGTGAATTTGTTTGGATATGTATGTATGAAAATATATATTTTTAAAATTATTCTTTATTATTTGCTTTGCCTATGAATATTAACAATAAAGTAACTGTATTAGTATATCAATAATTTGAAGCAGCTAAAACATACTTGTTCATTGAGTTAAGTAAAGGATGTTTTCCATCAAAAGTTAAAAAAAAATTTTCAATTTATATAGCCTTAAATTTATTCATAACTAAATTAATTCAATTCTGCCAAATTGATATCCCCATAACACTTTTTTAATGTAAAACTTCCTATTATATCTAGAAAAAATGTCTTGAAAGTCCTATGTAATATAGCCCCTACCTACCTTTCTGGTTATATTTCATATTATTCCCTTTCGTCCCATTTTTGTTACAATCCAATTGACTTGTTTACTATTCTCTACACATAACATTCGATATCTTATTCTTCTGCTTTTCCCCCCTTACACTAGGAGGTCAGAATAATGTATGAGAGGGAACATCTTGTTCCACTTCACTATCAGAGTATTAGATAACCCTAGTGTATAGAAAATATGCATTGGGGTGGCTAGGTGGTGCAGTGAATGGAGTGCAGGCCCTGGAGTCAGGAGGACCTGAGTTTGGATCAGGCCTCAGATACTTAACACTTAGTAGCCATATGACCTTGAGCAAGTCACTTAACCCCTATTTCCTTGCCTTCCCCCCTCCAAAAAGCATAAAAAAGGGAGAAAGAAATTATGCATCTATACATACCATGCCCCAGAATCCCCAGTGACATGTTTCCTATATATTCTAAAGGCACAACATTCAGATTAAACCACTAACTCAATCAATCAAATAACATTTGTTAAACACCTAATATGTTAAAAAAATTACTATTATTCCAAAAAAGGGGTGAAAGAGACCATGACCTCAAAGAGCCTACAATCTAATGAGGGAGATATCATACCAACAAATATATATGAAACTAGATATATACAGGAAAAATGGGTGGGGGATTATTAGAGGGAAGACAATGAAATTGAGGAGCTGGAGAAGGATTCCTGTTAGAAGGTGTGATTTTAGTTGGGACTTAAAGGAAACCAGGGAGGTTAGTAGTTGGATTAAAGGAAGGAGAGCATTCCAGGTATAGGGGACATCTATAGAGAATGTCCAGAGCCCAGAGATGAAATGTCTTGTTCATGGAACAGTCAGAAGACTGGTGCCACTGGATGGAAATAAGGTATAAAGTATAAGAAGACTGGACAGGTAGTAGGGAGAGAAGTTATGGAGGGCTTTGAATACCAAACAGAACACTTTGTATTTGCTTTTAGAGACAAAAGGAAGACACTTGAGTTTACTGAGCAGAGGAGGGGAGATGCAACATGATTGGACCTACACTTTAGGAAATCCACTTTACTGGCTGAATAAAAGATAGATTGGAGTGTGGAGAAACTTGAGTCAGGCAGACCTATCAGCAGACTACTACAATAATCTAAGCATGAAGTGATGAGGACCTGTACTAAAATGGTGTCAGTATCAGAAGAAAAAAAGTAGTATATTTAAAGATGTCACAAAAGTGAAATAAAGACACCTTGGCAATAGTTTGGATATGGGAGGTGGTGGTAAGAAATAATCTAAAATCCAGGGTGCTGACTAGCTTCTGAACCAAAGGGCCTGAGAATATAATGTTGCCTTCTACATTAATATGGAGAGTGTATGGGGATATGGTTTGGGAGGAAAGATAAAAAAAATTCCACTTTGGACATATTGAGTTTGAAATATTTCCTGGAAATCCATTTTAAGATATATGAAAAATAATTGGATGTAAGATTGGTTGTCATCAGAGAGATGGGAGAAAGCTAGACAAATTTGAGAATGATTGGCATAGAGATGGTAATTAAATAGATAGGAACTGATGAGATCACCAAAGGAAATAGTATAAAGGGAGAAGAGAAGAGGACCCAGGACAAAATACTGAAGGATACCTATGTTTAGAAGGCTTTATTTGGAGTATGATCTAGCAAAGAAGACAGAAAAGGAGTGGTCAGATAAGTAGGAGGAGAACCAGGAGAGAGTGGTGTCCAGAAATCCTAGAGAGAAGAGAATATCAAGGAGAGTGATAAAACAGTGTCAAACTGCTATATTTACTACAAACTACATTCATTAAATAGACAAAAGTAAGAATAATCATACAATGTTATTTGCTATTTAGAAGATAAAAATGAGAATAATCAGAACATATAGTTTAAATTGCCCATAGATGTAGCAGTCAGGAACATGTGTAGGGAAACTCATGTGCTTAGGCAATAATCCATAATTATGACTTCTGGTCAGTGGTCTGATTAGCCTACCACCTACCTTTATAACTGTGGCAGCTAGGTGGTTTGGTGGACAGAGGATTGGTCTTAGAAGCAAAAAGACTCATCTTTCTGAGTTCAAATCTGGTTGCAGACGCTTACTAGCTGTGTGACCCTTAGTAAGTCACTTAATCTTGTTTGCTGCAGTTCCTCTTCTGTAAAATTATCTGGAGAAAGAAATGGCAAAACACTCCCACATCTTCACCAAGAAAATCCCAGTTGGGGTCACAAAAAGTCTGAAAAGAATGACTAACAACCTTTTTTCAATTTGTGATTGCTCATCTTCTGAGCCTCTCTGTTCTCCCTCTAGACAAGACTACTTTTATGCTATTCTTATATCATTGATATAATACTAAACTGTTATGATACTCAGTATTAAACCAATAGTAGTCTTGAGTCTTGCATATTCAGATTACAATTCTGTTACCTTGCTAGGTGCTGAGTCATAATTACAGTCTTTCAGTAAAAAGAATATCTCTTTAATCCTGGGTTCTACAAAGCTGTCCAAGTATCACTTTTTATGGGCTTTGAGAAGTTTCCACATCACAAAATACATAGGAAATAAAAATTAATGTAGATAAGTCTTTGAGGGATTTCCCCTATCTCAGGCTATAATGGCATAAGAGAGCATATCCATACTAGAGGATTCTTCTTTCCTCCAATCATCTCTTTGAAACAGCAGAGTTTCCTCTGATCTTATCAGCTCCACATATCAAGAGAAAAGCCTTTATTCGATGGGTCTCAGCTTCTTTCAACTTCATGGTTGAAAGCTCATAGGTTTTCTATTTGATTGCATGCCACCATGGGGGACAGAAATGGGGGAGGAGAGAGAAAGGGAGAAAATTTGAAACTCAAGGGATTGTGGAACTGAATGTTGTAAACTAAAGGTAAATAAATAAATTTAAAAAAAAAAGAAAGCTCAGAAGTTTTTTGTTTATTTTTTGGGTTCTATAGACTTCTTGGTTTTGTGTTCTGATTTCTGATATATTGGCTTCGCTCTGCAACATTTTTGATCACATTCTTACGTTCAGGTTCTCTATTCACTGACTTCTGATCTAGTTTGTAATTAGAGCCCTCTCATGTGTACTGAACTGTCTTGAATTTAAGCTGACGAGTTCAAAATTCACATATCTTGTCAGAAGTGGCAAAAATAATCCCCAAAAGTTTGTTGATACAGTTTCCCAGCAATCAACTCCAAAGTCCTGCTTACATTCATATTTAATTTAGCTTCTGGAAAAAGCTGCACTGCAGCCATCTTGAGCAGCAGTTAGCATGTTGTCTCTACTGTTTTTCTTTCAGGTCACCTTAGAACTTTTATCAATGGAGCTTCCTTTCTCTCAAGTTGAACAATGATTTTCTTTGTGTTTCACATAAAAGGCCTTCTCCCCCCTGGCCCCCTCCCCGCCCCATTCAAGACATGTCCACATGAGAAAGTGATAGTACCTTATACTTTGTTGTTGTTTAGCTGTGTCTGGCTCTTCATGACCCCATGGACCATAGCACACAATACTGTCCATAAGGTTTTCTTGATGAAGATACTGGAGTGTTTTTCCATTTCCTTCTCCAATGGATTAAGGCAAACAAAGGTTAAATTATTTTCCCAGGGTTATATAGCTACTAAGTGTTTGAGGCCAGATTGGAGCTCAGGCCTTCCTGACTGCAGGCCCAGCACTTTATCTACCTTACACTTAGCTTCTCTCAAAGTGAATTTCAAGGGCCATCTCCTATCTTAGTTCTTTCCTGATCCTTCTCATTTGTGTAATGAACTTACTTGGTGCAACTTTATATAAATTTGCTTACATATCTATATGTATAGATATATCTATAACTCAGTTGATAGACAACAGATAAAAAGAGAGCGACAATCAGATAATCATGTATTTGTATAAACATACATATTCATGTAGGGGTGTGTGTGTGTGTGTGTGTGTGTGTGTATGATAGATAATACCCAATACACTGCAAACTCCCTATGGGCAGGAAACATTTTCTGTTTATCACTGTCTTTAGTACCTAAAAGAAAGATTTTCTTGTAGTAGGTGCTAAATAATTGTTAAATTCAAATAAATTGAAACCTTCACTAACATTTTTATACCAATTTCAGTGCAACTGAATTAAATAGTCTATAGTATAGGATGTATTTATACTATTGCTAAAATGAAATGGAAATAATAAAAGAAACTTTTTTTTTGTTAATGACAACTTACATCACATATTATTAACCTTGTGCCCGTGAACTTGTTTTGTATATGTTATTTCTATTTTGGAATAAGCATATTTATATATAATTAAATTGCTCTATAATCTTATGTTTTATTTTATGCATTAAACTGTTGTTCTCCCTATCCTACTAAAAATATAGCCTCTTTTCACCTACAAGATCAAATAGAAAACTATGTTTTTCAAAGTCCATCATAAACTGCCCTCCCTTCCCCCAGTCATCTTATGCTTTATATCCTTCTGTGTACTCTACCACTGGCCTTTTTTCCTGTCTTGAAGAAGGCACTTCATCTGACCAATCAAGGTATTTTTCTCTGACTGTCCTCTATGTCTGGAAATCTCTCCCTCCTCAACTCTGTCTCTAGACTTTCTTCCAGTCCCAATCTTCTACAAGAAGTCTTAGTTGATCCCCTTTAATTCTAGTGCCTTCTCTGTTGATTATTCCCAATTTACCCAGTATATATCTTGTCATACAGTCTCCCCCACTAGACAATGTTCTTCTTGAGAACAGTGGATATTTTTTTTCTTTTTGTCCCTAGTGTTTAGTATAGTTTCTAACACACACACACATTAATAACTCATAATTTAAATTGTTCTACTTCTTCACTTTACATTATATATTCTCTTTCTACTTCCCTATTCCTTTTTCTTTTTCACAGCCCATCTTTCCCTAAAACAAATAAAAAAAAGGAAATTGTAGGAAGGGTGTGGGATACTCTCTCAGTAAACAAGGCTCCAGAAACTTAGCTGTAAACTCTTACATGAGGCAAGGTTAAAGAGTCAGAGGACACAGGTGAATATTCAGCTGGAATCTAAAACTGAATTAAATGACAGAATAAATAAGAGGAAAGAAAAGCAGAGTTGCATGTGCAGTCCAGAGAAAAATGAGAAAATAATGAAAGTTGACCATGCCGGCTCTGGGTGTTGCTTACAGTAATGCATCTGCAAGTCTTTTTTATGCCCTTATGAATTTAATTTCATTTTATGCTACATTGCTGAAGTACAGGAGATATCAGTATTGATTAACTATTAGTGCATTCCTCTGCTCCTTTTGAATTATTTTGTCTTCTCATTTCTTACTGCAAAGGAGCTGAGGTGATTGTGCTTTATATTGGAACAGAACCTTCAAACATGCATACTTATTGTATTGGTGTTGGGTCTTCTCTGTTTAAGAAAATGCAGGGTGTGTTGAAAATTCAGTTTGGTGAACATTGATTAGATGATGATGACATCTGACATGAGAAGGAATATGAAAAAATAATTATTAATATGCAATTACTAATAAGGGGTATGGGGGGATACAGGTTTGTTTGTTTTACCTTTCTATTTCCTCATTTAGTTATTAGGTCAAGACAGCCTCAGATAGAAAGAGCTGATAATGCCATTGGGTTTAATCTGGGCTGAAATCCCATGTAACTGGTAAAATTTAGTTCTGCTTCAAGGTTAAAGAACATCTAATCTAGGTAAATTCTGGCCCATTTTTCAAGTACAAGGTTGGCTAGGGTGGAGATAGATCCCTTTATCTAGATTGCTGAGGGTAGGTATAATCTGGGTGTGAAGATGAATTTCTTTGTTTAAGAGTGACACAATAAGAGCCACATCCCCAATGCATCATTAGAACAGACCCACCTTTCATTATAATATGCCTTCTCTAATTAATTGTTAACCAATTAGAGTTGATTTCTGATGGTCAGGAACACACACTCTTCCAAGGGTGTTTAAATGTACAGTGCCACCCCCCCTCCCCCAGGGTTCATCTTTAGTTTCCAAGAGTGCAACTGGCCTCATTTTACTAATTATTTGCTTATCATAATTAATAAACTGATTAAAAACTACCTAGAAATCATGTCTCTTGGACTTTTCATTCATCACAGTTTGCTATCATAGAAAGAGTCAGAAGGGCTGGCTCTGAGTTTAGGTTTTGTGCTCTTACTACTCTGCACCCTCGGAGAGCAAGTCACGTCATCTTTTTAAGTCTCAGTTTCTTTATATGTAAAATGGAGATAATAGCAACATATATTCTACTCAATTTACAAATTTGTCAAGAGGAGCAAATGAGATGTCTTAAATACAAGCAGTTCACTATGGTAAATTGCTTTGAAAACATATTTCAGTGCTTCAAGAGCCCTTCAATTAAGGCGATTCCTCTACCGATTTGGCTCACAACATCTCTTAGTGGTGGTTTCATAACTTTTTTTCTCATAAAAAATTACCCATCATGATAATGATGTTTCTGGATTTGGCTGGACTGGTCATTAAAACAGATCCATCCCATATTAGAAGCATTCACAACCTGGCACAACATAATAATCTACCAAAATTAGGTTTGAATCCCTTTGATTTTACATCAGAGAGTGGTTTTCATAGGTGTTAATCTGGTATATTTTATTGGCATTCCATAAAATCTTTTAAAAGTTTTTTGTTATAATTGGGCAAGTCTAGCCAAAAGCTCCTTAAATTTTATAACAGTAGGCTGTGTTCATTGATCAAGGATGGACAATTAGTTTAACATATAGGATATTAACTATCAAATAACATTTTTATCAAAATGGAAAAATATATTTTTCATCAAATAATGTGTGTCCATGTAATGCTAATAAAAGGTAGAATTTAATATAAGTCAAAGTAATTGCAGAAAAATACATAACTGATTTATGTAATCTATCCATTGCTTTTATCCAATGTGATAACGGCTTACATCACATAGTGCTTTAAGATGTGCAAAGCACTTTTGATACATCATTTCATTTGATTGTCACATCACCTCTGTGGAGGAGTAATTACTACATGTCTGTTTTACAGACCAGAAACAAAGGCTCAGGTAAGTTAAGTGACTTTCCCACAGTCACACAGCTAGGAAGTATCAGAGGCAGAAATTGAGCCCAGATGATTTGAAACTAAGTCTTTGACCCAAGGTGTTGGACATTACTTTCAATTGGGCTAAATAAGTGAATGATAGCAATGACCCATAGTAGTGGCTTATACTTTTACAGCACTGTATGGTTTAAAAAGTACTTTACATGTATTATTGCATTTGATCTTAAAATAATCCTTCAATGATAGCATGATATCTGTTATGAAAGTTATCTCCAGGATCAATTAGATTGGTTATGAAGGTGTGTTATTCTTCCTTCACAACCCCATGTATATCTCTATTAAAGTTAATATCTGAATGGAAGAGAACTATTTCATTGAAGACCATAGGAAAATGGATACTTGATTTAGAACTGACACTAGGGTTTACACTGATAAAAATATACTTCAATATGGTCCTATTTTGAGGGTGGGGTTGGGATTAGGAGTTGGCATCTTATATGTACAAAGCTGAATATTACAGACAAGAATAGCATCATATTTCTTAGGTATGCAAGGAGTTTGATGGATTTTACCATTGGTTTTATATGTTTTTTTTTTATCTCCTGTGCAAAGTCTTTTCCTATGTTGAACAAAAGAAGATAATCAAGGGACAGGACATAAAATAAAAGACTGAACAGAAACTCAAGAGGTCATTTGGTTCAGCTAGAATTCTCCTGACAAACAGCAAAAGCATAATGGTCTAGGGATCTAATCCAATTCCAGTGAACTATAGAGAAGTTCTTAAAAGCTAGTGTGATCTTTGAAACTTGGTCCTGCATTTTACCAGCAGGGGTTCTGATCCAATTTACAGAGCTGACATTTCAGAGCAGTATACGTGTCTATCATTCATTATTGTTTTTCATGTTTTGTTTCTGCTTTTATCTTTCTTTTCCCATAATTCTTGGCTGTGTTTCGTGCTCACTGAGGGTGACAGCACAGCAAATAATTATCTACCTGCACCATATAACCTGTACTTAGGACCAGCAGGTAGGAGAGGGAAAATGCCTGTGACATAGCTGGCTATTGTAATGAGTGGGTCATAATTTAGGCAGAGGATCAGTCGGTGTGAAAAAAAAAATAATTAGCAATTTTTTCCCCCTGTAATGTGGCCAATTCTATTCAAGCAATAAAAGGTAATAAATATTCAGGTGTTTAGCGACATTTTGTTAATTTTTATTAGCTGAAGTATTTTTTTTCTATACTACATAGTGTTCATCAATGTAATGAAAAAGGAATTTTTATTTTGGTGTTAGAGTTGAAAGAGAACTGAATTCGGAGATTGAAGGTTGATTCTGCTATTTGTTTAACCTCAGCACAGGGGAAATATGTAAAATCTCTGTGACTAAGTCTCCTCATCTGTAAAAGGGGTATTATTTTCTGTTCTGGGAAGATCACATCTAAAGTATTAAGTTCAGTAGTGGGTGGCACATTTTAATAACAAAATGGATGTTGGATAGCATATGGAGTGTGTGTGTGGGGGGCAGTGATGGAATTGGGAGATTTTGCCTCTAGAAGGCCTAAAAGAAGGAAACACGATAGCTTCCTTCAAGTATTTAAAGGGTTGTTGCCTGGAAAAGAGATCAGATTTGATCAATTCAGTATCAAGGAGCAGAGATAGGAACAATGGATGGAAACTGCAAAAAGTCAATGTGGTTATATAATAATTTTCTCATCAGTCTCATCTGCTTGGCTTTGAAGTGGGAGAGGGACTTTGAGTTGTTTCCTAAAGATCCAGGTGGGAAAAGGGAAGCTACCTATTATCTACCCAGACATAATTACACTCAGTATATGTTTTCTTTTTTATCTGTATTTGCATTTTCCAGATTGTAGGTAAACAAGTATTGGAAGAGGGAAACTTTGCAATTCAGGACATCTGAAAGTCCCATCAGAGGTCACACTGTAAAGTATAGCTGATGGGGACAATCCCAGGGGGTCCTAGAGTGGCAGTGTCTATTAGTAGAAGTGTGTGAATCAGTAGTGGAGAGATACTCCAAAAACAAATGAACGTTGATAGTCACGTGAGAAAAGGTGACTATACGGAGTGTGATCTCTCATGAAAGAGATAACTGACAGCTATGGACTTTAAAATGTACTAAGCCTTGGACTTTATTCAAGAACATTAGACAAGGGAAACATTATAATAGGAGTAAAAGACTTCCAGGGCAGTAGTTGTGAGTTATCCTTTCAGCACTTGTAAAATCAACAAGCCTCACTACTTTTATACTTTCAGCTTATCCTCATCTCTTCAAAAAAAATATTTTTTGAGCCACACAAGGCCTCAATAATTTTTATTGTACTATGTCAATTGATACCTGAATGGATAAAGGTCTGGGCCTGGAGATAGGAAGACCCGAGATCAAATCTGGCCAGAGGCTTACTAGATGATATCCACTCCATTGATAGGTCATGTAGTTGCACATGACTGAACAAAAACCATGTTGGTAAAGTAGCCTTTGTAAAAGCTGAAAAAATATAATTTTCAATTTTCTATGCTATTTATTAGTAAATATTTATAATAAACATTTATTTCATATTGATTTATCTATGTACACATCACACTTCCCTCTAATAGTTTTGAGAGCAGGATCCATTTCAAATTGTTGTTTTTGGAGGAGAATCTTCAGTATTTGCCTAGAACTATAAGTGCTTTTTAAATGAATGAATAAATCGATAGATGAACAAAAGAGATAAATGAGATGGAAGATATTTTTATAATATATATTTACCAAAACATAACCCCAAACTTTATAAGTGTAAAAAGAATTATTTGTTAGGTTCCACAGTTGAATTTGAAAAGAAAAAAACACAAACAAAAACAAATATTTCCCTTATTGGGCCATTTTAAAATATCTGCTATTGGAGACGAATCTCTATTTAAAATAAGTGAAGGTTTGCATAGAAAGCTTTCATGGAGATGAATTTAAAAGATGCCATTTCCCTTCAGCCAACCATATCGGTGTCAAAAGATGCAGCATCTGAGAAGAATTAAATTGCTTGGAAAGAGCATTTCTTGACATCCCAAAGTAATTTCTTGGTTGTTTACATTTCCTTTGGCCACGAAATTGTAAATTTAACTATTTTATGGCTTTTTGCTGTGCCTTTTTTTCTCTCCTGAGCCCAGTATTTGATACCTAATTTATATCAAATTGGATTCTTTTTATTGATTGTTCATATATTTATTAAGGAACCATTCATCGTTTGAACAACTTTAGAAAATGCAATACAATTTATGTAACATTCTGTTGAACTCTCTAGTTTACTGTTGTAACATTTACAAATCCTCTTTTTTTGACCTTCTCCACTAACTCAGACTTCTGTCTAGGGGCCTATAGAATAAATGTTAAGCACAGCTTTATGCTAATATACACATTACTCTGCAAGTTAAATGTTAAGGTAATCCTTCAAAAGCAGAAGGCAGAATCCAAGGAAATATGACAATAGAAATGATCAAACACATAGCATTGGGCACATTTACTTTGCTTTTGTCATCATTATATTCCATGGTTTATTATGGGATGAGTGTGGCTGGAGAAGACGATTACTTATTAATATGAACAAAGGTTATTTATAATAATACATGGAGCCCTGAGTCTCTTAAATCTAAGATCAGATTTTACATGAATAAACTACATTCTTCTATGCTCAGTGTACAGTATCAACTTTCCTCTCTGTAGAGATGTAGTGAGGAAGTGAAGTGTATCTGACCAAGAGCAATGAATAGACATCATGGAAAGGTAAGTTAAACATGACGTCAAGGACAAAAAAAAATCAATACAATAACTTTGAATTAATTAGAATAATTTAAAAGTAGAATGGGCTGCCATGGGAAGTGATGGGTTTCCCTTCGTTGGAGTTCTTTAATAAAAGGTTGGATGACCACTATCTTGTATGTTATAATAGGGATTTCCTCCTAGAATGGGTTGGGCTAGATAGACAGTGAGACCCCTTTGAATTCTTTGATCTGTGAAGCATTCACCTATTCACTTTCACACTGGTTTCTAGGATATGCCCAAGACTTGACATTCTCTCTGATTATTTCCTGCCAATTAATTTCTGTCCCTTGGTAGGGAAGGAGAGAATGTTCTGTCTGACAGTCGCTGTAACTTGGCTTCTCTCAGGTCAGACAAGTATAAAACGAGTAAATTTGCAATCTCAATTATTTGAAGAGAATAGAATTATCAGACTTGAAAGGATTTTAGGTCTTCCCTTTTTTGGAAGAAATGGCACATGGGGATGGCTGCTTTTACTGGGAGTATATCTAATTGGTAATATTTGGTTGAAAGAAGATTTTAAACATTTTGAATCCTTCTAAGTCATTTTAGTTTGTTTAATGTTTTCTCATTTTTTTTTTCACTAAATGTCAATCGATTTTAAAACATTAGACTTTTTCAGGGCCTTGAAAAATTATAGGAAAAAAAGGCTATAAAAATGAAAAAAAATTATGTGGTCTACTATAATTGTAAAAGGATTTCAGACCACCAAAATTGACCTGACCATCTTAAAAAATGTACTTTTTCAGTGCACCTTAGTTTTATGAAAACTAACACTGTTAAGTGACCAAAAGCTCACTGAGTTTGTGAGATCACCGAAGTATGAACTGATTGATAAATTAAGCAATGCACTGTATTTTGGAAAGTAAAGCTTTTTCTTTTCGAGAGAGTTGCCTGTTTACTAGCTAGAATAGGGTTCCCATTTGAAACACAAGCAAAACTGTCAAGAAGGAAAAGAAAAATGATTTATCTTGCATGAAATAGAGGGGAAAATCCCCTTATGCTGTCTGAATATGACTTGAAAGCCATGACATATAAAATGCATTAAATCCAGTTTTTACATGTAAAGTGATGTTCATTTTGATATTTGAATAAAAATTACCTTAATTTATATATTTACATATATTAAAATAATTGTCTTTCATTTTCATCATTCTAATATTTAGTTTCATCTATAGTTAAACTTTTCAACAGATTCTTCTGACTTTAGAAAACCACAATTATTCTCTTCCTGGTGAAATACTTTTAAGAGCCTGGCATGGGACTGGTTTATAGAAATATGTTGTATCTTTGCTTCTGGGAGCTTGAGGATTTTAGTGAAAACTGTTTTCTCAAAATGGCAGGTAAAATTGTCTCAGGGATGGTATATTCTGAAATTTTGCTTCCTGCTAAAGAAGGAGTCGTGATTCTTTAATATCTCTCTACTGTGTCTGACCAGTTGCCATTCTAATTTGGGCCCTGATGAATATTCACCCCTACATAGATAATTAATATGCCATAGAAATGGACCTTGGTGTGCTTGGAATTTTGCCTTCTGTGTGACACACTACAGTAAGGACATGTTCACCTTCTTGAAAGATTGATTATGATATTGGGAAGGAAAGGAGAAGAGTTCAGTTTCATTTTAAGGCTAAATGTTCTAATACAACTTTCACCCAATCATGTACACACACTTACAGAGATGGGACTTATTTAGAACTGATATTAGTCTGGAAAGGCATTTCAGACTCGTGACCTAAAACAGTCACTTTGGCAGCACTTACAATATTTCATGTAGAGGAGTCATCTGTAAAATTGTGGGACCCTGGAAAAAAATCATAAACTTATCAAGATTTTTCTATTCTGATCTATGCTAGGCAATTAAGCTTAATAGTGACCTCTCCTGTCTTCCTTCTCTAAAATAAATCAAGTATGAAGATTGAGAGAGAATTGTCGATAGGTATCCTGGTACAAATTTGGCCTTTCTCATCATGAAGACCTGTTTGATAGTAGTAGTAGTAGCAAGAGGAGGAGGAGGACTACATCGCTTATTTGTACATTTGACAGTGTGAACATTCTTTACTTTTACTATTAAATTTTTTCCTTGTTATGAATAAGATACTCAGCTCACCTTTCAGATATTTTGGACATTAACTTTTGGAACAGGTCAGCCTGAAAAGCAAAAGTATCATTTTTAATAGTCATGACAGAAAGTTTATTGTGAGGAGGATATTAATAAGTGAAAAATGCTGAGATAGTGTCTTACAATGAAACTAGCTCACTCTTTCTGGAATCTTAATACATTCCATCACTTTCTATGAGGATTGAATATGGCAGGATGAAAGACCAACTGCGCATAGGGCTAGTGGAATTTGGTACAGTAGGCAATTATGTTGGACCAGATCAACTGAGGATGTTCCAGAATTTTTGTCAGCTCCTCATTAATGAATACATCTATGTTAGTGTTCAAAAATAAATGTTGACATAGGAAAATATTTATGTTTAATATGCTATAAATTCTGCGGGAAATTATTCAAACTTCCCTTCCCTTCCCTTCCCTCCCTTCCCTTCCCTTTCCTTACCTTCCCTTTTTCCTTTCCTATTCCTTCCTTCCCCTTCCCTTCCCTTCCCTTCCTTTCTCTTTACTTCTCTTCTTCCTTTTCTATCCCTTCTCTTCCATTCTTCCTTTCCCTTCCCTTCCTCTTTCATTGTTTTGCCTTTTTAAAAGCCATTTTAAGGTCAGAAGTAAATGACTTAATTTTATGATTTACATGCAATCCATTTCATTCAATCCCAAAGAAATTATTTGCAGAATTCTCAATTCTCTGAAGTAGCTATAACTATTCGCCACTACAATTCATCAACATGAAACTTAAAAGACAAATCCTAAAAAAAGTAAATAATCACCTTTAAAAACATAAATTGAGGAGCAGCTAGGTGGCATAGAGAATATAGAACCAGTCCTAAAGTCAGGAGGACCTGGGTTCAAATCATGCCTCAGACACTTAATTACTTATGTGAACTTGGGCAAGTCACTTAACCCCAATGGTCTTGCCCTCCCTGCCTCCCCCCCCCCCAATAAATTGGTTGCACTTTAGTTCAAGTTAATTGTAGTTTGGTGAGCTAGTATGTGACTGTAATAGAAAGAAAATTTGAAGATCTTCCCTTCCCCTTAAAAAACTTAATTGAATTAGAGGACTTTCCCCAGATTTGAAAATATACTCTGCCCTCCAAATAGGGTCAATGTGGTCATGCGGAGCCTGTGGTGGGAGGAGTTTGCTGAAGGGTGGAGCAGAATCCACAAGAGAAGCTTGCTTTGCCTTGGGGCTCACTTAAGGGAAGAGCTGTGTGATTTGGCTAGATGAGATGCTGGGCAGTCATTGAGGCCCTGGCTTTGAAAACCCAAATGCTGGTGCTTCTCCCTCTTGTAACTAACTATATGTATGTGATGCTCAGACAGCTAAAAGCCCTGTCCATTGGTCTGTTTAATTGTATTATTTTCTCTTTCTGTATTTTTTTCTGCTTGTAACTTTTGTTTGTATTTTCTCTGAAGTTCAGGGTGCTGACTTTTCCCCCTGAACTAGGTAAGTGATATATGTTTGATTAAAGTAAGATTGTTAACCCTTTTTTGAATTGCTTTCCTTTAGAAAAGCAAATCAAAGAACCTGTGCTAGCAGCCATTCTGGGTATGCTAGGGTGCTTAATGCTACTGTGACAAATAATAAGAAAATGCTAAATTAATCCTGACAAAATGTAATATAGAAGCATCTGATTTTTGGCTTATGTAGATACAGAATTCTAAGAGAGGAGGCTACACTAAGTAACCATCTAGGGTGAATTTTCATCATTGCGGAAGCTTTAACTTTTACCTAACTGCTCAGTTCATGTTAAGTTTGAAATCTTAATCTTTCAATGTCAGAGCTAAGCACCCTGTTGAAAATGGTCCTTTTATAAAACTGTGGTTGGCTATCTTTTATTAGGATGACACATTCATTATTCTTTTCTGCCTAATGACCTGGCATTAACAGCAACATTTTTAATATTTTGCCACTTATAATCCATATAATCTAGGGATGTATAAATTTGGAGCTATCCAGAATGAAAGGCTCGGCATGCTGCACAATTACAACATAAAATGTGAATGTTTGGATTCTTCATTTTTTAAATTTCAAAATAACTAAGTCACTAAATGAGAAAACCTCACACCCAAATCACAAAAATTCAAATCACTAAGAGATGCTTAAAAGTAATGCGTCAACTGAAAGTTCTATGTTACTGATTTACAACTGATAACCAAATAATTTGTATATACTGTTTTGGTGCCTATTAAAACATGAAACACCTATAAAGGGGTGAGATGTCATTCCAATAATAAAATATGATAATGTTTTTTTTACTCTACAGAAATCTCATGGGCACTTTGGCAAAGGTATTGAAATTTACACAAAGTCATGTTTTTCATTACAAATCCAGAATATTCTGAAAAACTGACTAAAGAGGAGGACAGCCCATTGGTGCACAGCTGTTTCATTATACATATCACATCTCTTACATTTATAAAGCTTCAGTCTTGCACTTGTTTCACACAGTGCACTACTGAGAATCCTTGAATGCTCGTTTTATGTGTGTGATTATAATTTCCAAATGATTCAATGGTAATCTAAGTACTAATGGAACATTAGTACTGTGAGTACTGATTTATTTTTTATTTTTTCCCCCAGCAAACAAGAATGAACTCCAATGAGCACATCTCAACTGGTATTGAAATTACATTTTCACACTCTTACAAGTGACTGTCCTTATTAATGGTCCCAAGGTCTTTAGATGGTCCGGGCAGCAGATTTTAAATGATACACAGAAGCTTTGGCATCACACAAAGAATCTCCATGGCACCAGCATATTACAACTCCAACAAAAAAGAATTGAACATTAGCCACCACATTTATGGATCACCCACTGTGTACTTAGTACTGAACCTAGTTCTATGGGGAGTTATAAAGGAAGTAAGTTCCTGCCCTCAAGGAGATTTAATTTCTGGTAACTACATGCTCTAATTTCTTTTCAGAATTTACATGTTAATTAGCAAGTGGTATAAAACCACAATACCTTTTTTTCACCTCCTCACATGTACAGAGGTTGCATCTAGATTTTGTCGAAGAATGAGTCCTAAGACAATAAAATGAAGTATGCTTGTTGGTCACAGGATGTACTAATATCATAAAATCTATCCCACTGTTCAAAATTGTTGTTTCCTGGTCTTTCATGTAACTCCACTTTGTAAGCTTTATTTTGGGTGGCCGGGGGGAGTCTGTCTGCCTCTAGTCCCCCTTCCCTCCAAGCTATATTGCAAATAACTGACAGTTTAATAATCCTAAAATACAGCTCTTTCCCTTCACCCCTCTGCTCTTATATCTAAATTTCAATATTATTAATATTCAACTATATTTATAAACATTTATAATTGTAAGACATATAGAATAATTATAAATATTCATAAACATCTTACACACACATATGCTATCATTCAAGACCCACCTTTATCTGACCCTGACTCACCTTTCCAAACTTATTTTTCTTTGTTTTCCTTAATTCCCTTGTGATTCATCCAAATGAATGACTATCAATCAAATACAATCTGCATTTTTCTGCAGAGAGATCCTGGGTTCCCCTCCTCCTACTCCACGTATCAAACTCCCTTGTGTCATAGGCTGACTCTTAGACACAGAGTCAATGCTATAGCTCTTGTTGTTAATTCCCAGTCCTACTATTTTTACTAGCTGTATGGAAAAAATTTCCTGTATTGTAAAATAAATCACATCCTCACAGTAACACAATGGACTGAATGGTTCAGAGTTTACAATGAACCATTTATTGTTTGTTGATTGAAAAACATTTGATTCTATAAGTGAAAGAAAACATATTTAAAACTTCTCCAACTGTCTCTTATTTATGCGACAAAATAATATAATTTTCTTTGAGAGGTGCAAGCGTTGTTCTATGGTCCCCCAATTTTTAATGCTAAACAAAACAGAAAATCAAAGGAAGTATTTGACATCTCTAAAGATATCTCATGTAGTGTCCAAATGGAAGAGAGATTATTTATAGATACCAAAGTTCACTTAAAACTACTGCTTTGTTATATGGATGTTCTGACATTGAGACTCTGAATATTAGAGATAACACTCAGAAATGATATTCCCAAGGACTCAAAAGCATTCATGTAATCACACACACAAGAAAAAAGCAAGTGTATAAAGACTGTCTTTTATTCATATTGTCATAAGAAGTTGGAAGGATAGCTCATTGTACTATCCTTATTGTGCACTTTATACATGTTGGAAAGAAAAGAAGCAGATGGACAATTAGCTATGTTCATGCAACCCAGTACAATGAAAAAAGCATTAATTGTGCACATAGAAAGCCCAAGTTATAACCCTCCCCATATAAATTGGTGACTTTATCTAAGTCACGTATACTCTCTGGGTTTTAATTTCTCCATCTGTAAGATGAGAAGATAGGCCAGATGGACTTCAATGTCTTTTCAACTCTAAGTCTAGGATTCTATTATCCTATGAGTAGGAAGAAGGAGAGTTGGGTTTTCCTCAGGGAAATTACACTTTAATTTCAACTACTATAACATTCTCCCTGAAAAAGAAACTCATATTTTATTTATTTAATCACCAGTACACGTCTTCCATGGTATCTGACTTAGATGTTTATGAGCATTGCCCCGGACTTCTAAAGGTCCTAATTGTGGTATACATGCTTGATTTTGTTGGTAACGTATCAAGCAAATTTCTAATGACATGCTGACAATGCTATTCAAGAATAAAGACACAGAACGTCAGTGTTGGTAGACTGTATGTGTATGTACTTTGTGATGAGTACTCTGGCCATATCATTCCATGGCAGGAAGAAAAATAGATCACTATTCTTACTTCTGTGAGAATTTTCAAATTGAGTAAAGGCAGGCAGAAGGTACAAAGAATCATAGTTATAGATAATGTGTACATGTGAGAGCCTTGCACAATGACCAATACATTGATGTATCATTTGAAGCACTAAGTTACATCAATAATGATATTCTTAAAATGAAGCCAGGATACAAATGGAAATCACAGATGAGTGGGAAAATGCCTCATAGGTTCTCTATGGAAACTCAAAAAAAGTTAAATGAAGTTGTCTTCATCATGTACCCAAACAAAAAAAGAAATCTTTTTTATGGGAAATTTTATCTTCCCCTCCTATAGGAGATCACAGGCATAATAAAAATAGTGACTATTAAGAAAATTATAATTTATGTGACAGTATTGATTATAAAAGATGAATAAGCAGAAAAATTCTATGAAGGACCTGCTAAAGTCCCCATAATCAAGTCAACAAAAATATATTTTTGATCATCATATGTTTATTAAACACCTACTGTTTTTCAGGGTAGGATCTGAGGTTAAAGAAAAGCATATATGGTGATACAGGGGGGAAACAGGAAGATGGTAAAAAAAAACTCGATGGAACTCGTGTTCAAGTTTGCACAATGAAAGATTCTGAAGGTTTGAAAATTATGCAGAAGACTCATGTATGTTATACCCACCAATATAAACATGCATGTATACACATATTTATACAAACATATGTATACATACACAATCATGCATATATACATATATGTAAATATTGATAAACTAATTTTAAGCCATAAAACATTTTAAGAATGTAAATCCCTCAATCTTTACATTTGATAGAGTTCAGCTAGTCCTAGGATGCATTATTCTACCATTATTTTTTATATTTAATTTTTAGTAAATTATTGCACAAAGTATTTTTTTTCATGCTATTGACTGAAAGCGTTGGATATTGTTTTGTCTTCAATAGACTCATGGAGATCATCCTTAGTACAATTTCATTTGCAGACATGATATCAATGTCTCCTTCTAGGTTTCTGATTTTTGAAAAGCTGATTCCATGTGCCTAGACATGTATGAGATAATGAGTATTTGATGTGGCAACATCGGTCACTATTATTGGATGATAATTGAGGGCAATAATTTTCTTTTCTGTTTCAATTCAAATCCAATCTATTATTTGGATTCTAATGAATATATGAGTGCTTTTGTTTGTAATGTTGGAATATATTATTTTGGTATGTGAAAAAAATAGTGAGTTCTGGTATATAATTCTGACAATTTAATCAGAGTAAATTTTTTTCTAACTTCAATGTTAAGTGACACAGTTTCTACTATCTCTTAGTAGAACTTAACATTGATCCCTAAGTCAAGACTCCTTAAGGCAAACATTTTAGTGGTTTCTGTTATCAATGTCCTAGTCCAGAATAGTCATTATAAAGCCAACTATATCTCTAAACAAATCCACATAACTCAAGTAGTTGTTTTCCACTTACTTGACAAGAGAGTTTTGAAAGAATCCTGTTAATTCTGCCCTTGGATCTTAGTCATTTCATCCTGGTGGATATAAGCAGCTTTCAAATATATTTGGCAATTCTATTATCACATAGGGAGCTGTGTACTGGTAAATGTTTAACTACAGGTTCTCTGAAAATAAAAGGGCACTTTCAATTTTAGTCTGCATTATTATAGTTTTTCATCACTTTTGTAAAATTGAGACATTAAAAATAAATTAGACCTTTATTTGTTTGGCATTTTCTGATCTCTGAAGTATATATGTTCACGAGACAGTATGAAATGATTCCAACACATTCCTATATATTCCTGTTTACAAGTTTTACTATTACTCACTAAAGTTACATTTGTTTGCCCCAGAAGCATGTCTGTAGGTTTTAAATAGTTTATCATGTGCCTTAACAACATTTATCAGTCATTTTCATATCAAATCATTTTAATGAGGAAGTATTAGTTTTTTTAGCTGCTCTATGAAGCTAAGCCTCATGTTTTATTAGTTCTATTTTTCCCAGTGACATTGTTTTCTGAATCTCATTTTATAACATAGACTATATATTTGTATATCCATGTATCTCTCTTGATTGCTCAGTAATCTTCCTATGTGGTGCTGATTTTCTAGTTGCCATGTAAAATCTCAATGAATCTGCTTCTTTTTCCTTTTTGTACTTTATTTGACTTGCCTAGAGGATGCTAAGGTATTTGTAGATATCACCTTCATCCATTCATTCAATTTAACCTCTGGATTCATGCTATAAGCATTTGGTCTTTATTTTTCCTTGGCCTATATTAAGAACTTTAGTATTATCAAATCCAAAAGACTTTTTTATGTTGTAGGAAAAAAATCCCACAAAATGAAGGGACAACTTAATTTACTTTTCAGTGAATCCATATAGCTTAATGTTATCCATATGTAACAAGGATAATGATGCTGCTGCTGCTGCTGATGATGATCCCAACGATATATGCTATATTATTAAATATCCCTGAGCCTCATTTTTCCCATCTATAATGAGCGGGTTAAACTAAATAACTGAATTCCCTGAAATCATTAATCTGTCTTACACTGGTAACTGGACAATTGAAAGATTCAGAGATATGTCTCTAATATGCTGGCTAGAATAATATGCTGAATAATTTTTTAAGGACAGACAAAATAACAGAGGATGAGAAGACATGAATGTATCATGATCTGCAGTAGTCAAGAGCTATATACCTTGGTGAAATCAATGATTCATCAATTTTTCCAAGAAAACTATTGACCACTCATAATTTTTTTTGAAACTCTCTGGTCTAACCACTCTCATATAAAGCTATCATACAAGAGCTGAGATAGTGCAACTGACTTGAGCTTGAAATCTTTTTTATGAATGAGAATATAAGTGCTCTGAAAGCAAAGACTGTTTTCTCCCTTCCAAATGTAGTCTTGGAGTTTAGCACGATGCTTCAAAACTACAAAATGTTTAATAAATAAATTTTCATTCATTCATTTACTTTATTTTGCTTTGTAAACCTATTTTCTTTGAAGGTTATATTTGGGAAAGAATGAATAAAGTATTAATAGATTCATGATTTCCAGGATGGATACTCTGATGCAGTGCCTCCTCAATTTAGTAGACAGTTGCTATGGCTGAAAAAAAATTTCTATCAATCTATCTATCTATCTATCTATCTATCTATCTATCTATCAATATTGTGTGGATACGGTGTGGATATCTAAATACATACATATATTCCTTCATATATGTATGTATATATGTTTATATGTATCATATGTATGCATGTATCACCTGCATCCAAAACTAATGTTGACCCTGAGGTGAAACGTATACAGTCAATACATGACTGGACCAATACTTCATATAGTTTTAGCTTGTTAGGACCATTCAGAGCTTTCACTGTGTTAATTTATACACAGATTCAGGGTAGCCTTCAAATACTATGGAGAATCGATCAGGATATGAATTTAGTGAACTGTAAATATGAGTTAAAGATCAGTTGGAAAAGGAATGAGGAGCTTTTTCAGGTTTCAGAACAAAGCATGGGAAACCAGGGTCATTAGGAGGTGCAGTTAATAGAGCACCAGGCTTCAAGATAGGAGGATCTGAGTTCAAATCTAGATCCAGAAATTTAGTTATGTGATCCTTTGCAAATCACTTAACCCATATTTGCATCATTTCCTCATAAGTAAAATGGATACACAATGGAGAAGGAAATTGCAAAGCACTCCAGTATCTTTACCAAGAAAACCTCTTGGACAAAAGTCCATGGGGTCATGTAGACTGGACACGACTGAATGAATGAATTATAACAACAACATGGAACAATAAATCAAAATGGTTGCGACTAAAACCAAGGATGGTGGGAATAAAACTGCATTCTGACTAAAAATGAATGACATATACTGATTGAAAACATGCACATTCTTTATGTACAATAATTCTGGTCAATCCTCACTATAAGAATATGCATTAGGAACTTTGAAAAGCCATAGCAGGTACAGTATTAGATTTGAACAAAGAAGAAATTCTTCATTTAATGTTTATTAGCTGTGCAATCCTGGACAAGTCACTTAATCTGTGTCATTTTCAGTTTCCTTCCTTATAAAGGTAGGATAATAATACCCAAAGTACCAATATGTCAGATTACTTTGAGGATCAAATGAGAAAATTTATGCTAAGTAATTATCAAACCTTTATGATTCACATTTATGTAATAAGATTTATTTCTTGTAAAACACGTAAAGACTTATGTTGATGGCAATTACTGATGTTCACATTTTATAAATAAGCTGAAATTCATAGAAATTAAGTAACCACAATTATTTGTAGAGTTGAACCTGTCCACATTCATCTAGCTAGTAAGTATCAGAAGTGGAGTGTTACCTGGAAGGACTTTCATGAACTGATGGTGAGTGAAGTGAGCAGAACCAGGAAAACATTTTACACAATAACTGCAGCATTGTGTGATGACCAACTTTGATAGAATTAGCAATGCAAGGAACTTTAACAATTACTCATGATGGAAAATGCTATCCACATTCAGAAAAAGGATGATGGAGTCTAAATGTAAATAGAAGTATATTATTTGTTCTCTCTCTCTCTCTCTCTCTCTCTCTCTCTCTCTCTCTCTCTCTCTCT
>NW_027186473.1:34154453-34255674 GCF_028583685.1 Petaurus breviceps papuanus
TCTCTCTCTCTCTCTCTCTCTCTCTCTCTCTCTCTCTCTCTCTCTCTTTCTCTCTCTCTCTCTCCATATATATATTGTTCCTTTTCTTGTGGTTTCTCCCATTTGTTCTAATTCTTCTTTGAAACATGACTAATGTAAAAATATGTTTAAGATGAATTTGTATGTAGAGACTGTATCAGATATCATACCATTTTGGGGTTGGGAAAGGGGAAGGATAGGGAGAAAATTTGGATCTCAAAATCTTTTGGAAATGAAAGGTAAAAACTAAAATATAATTAGTTAAATTTTTTAAAATGGTGTTTGAACCCACAAGTTCCTGATTCTAAGTTCAGTTACAGCATTAAGACCTTTCTCTCCACTGTTTAGAACAGAAATGGAAAATGGACACCCAATCATCAGAAAACATAGGCAAATCTTGGTCAAAACATCATTGTTCAGATTCTTTGTATGTCTTTTCATAAGCAAAGAGAATAACAGTAACAAAAAAATCTTGTTTAAGATTAATTACTTTCCAAATACTTTATATTCATGACAAAAGTTCCAAAGGATATATTTCTCCTTTCATGTATTGCTTTCAAACAAAACAAAGCAAAACAAAACTACCCTTATTATTTACTGACTTATACACACTTGCACACACACACATTCAGAAACATTTCTAAAGACAAGAAACACATCTCAGCATGAGCAAACCTGGCAATTCATGTGGCTTTTCCTTTTGACACACAGATTTTTGCTTTGGGCAGAAAAGAGTTGGATTACCAACAGAATCATCTGCCTTACAGCTTTTCAGTGCTATGTGAGAAAAACCAGGAAAACCAATCCCAGGCCACACGAAGAAGAAATGTATTACAAGTGGTTGCATGGCATTAATTCATGGCTTACCCAGTTTTTTTTCATTTTTTTAATTATTTCGGATGTTCTGTGATATTAATTAGCCATGTGTAGTTAAAGCATAATGAACCACAAGACAAAAGAAATTCTGAGTGGGCAATGGTTTTCTTTAAGAACTAGATTAATGATAATTAGCACTGATTATTCATTTCACCAGTATAGATCCTCCCTCTACCAGTGTAGATCATGGCCTTCTTATATTGGTACTCTTTCCTGTGTCCTTCCAGAAAGTTTTCATATAAGATCTAGCCAATCTGCTTGACACCTTTCTCTCTCGTTTAATATTTCTTGAGTGCCAATGTAAGAGGCATAGTATGGTGTCACGGATTGATTGCAAGGCTTTGACTCAAGTTGATTTGACATCAGATCTTTGCTCTAACATATAACTCTAGATTTCACCTAAGATTTCATCAGTGTGGGGAACTCCCAGGATCAAAACTTCTTTCACCAGTGAAGATTGTCAAATAATGTTAGATCACTGAGGAACTGAAAGATCAAATGACTTTTCCCTGTTCCATATAGCTAGTATATAGATATGTCCATATAGGACCTGGAGTTCATGTCCTGCTTTTTGACTCTGAGTATGACCCTTGATTCACTATGCCATGATGGTATGTGAGGTTTCAGAGATGCCTGATATTCCTACATGTTTCATTTTTAAAAAAATTATCTTTCTTGTGATATTCTACAGAAAGAGGTCAAGACAATCTTAAAGCAGATTATGTTGCAATGTGGGGAATGTATTCTAATCTTTCATTATTACATCACTTCTCATAGGGGAACAGAACAGAAATTCTGTTGTTTAGTATGCAAATAATGATATGAGATTAGCATTTCTAAAATGCAATGAATTTTGTCAAATTATGTTAACTATATAGTTTAAAGGCTTTGCTCTGACAAGATTAACAGTGCAATTCATTAATCAATTTTTAATAGACTTAACTGCATCATTTTTAAGGAGCAAACAGGGCCATAAACATCCCACAATCAATTCATATAATTAAATCTGTTACATGGTATAGTCATTAGTTTGACTGTCTCACAATCTGGAGATGGCTGAAATTTCATGGAAACAATGGAATTGGCATTTACTTTGCCTGTTTGTAACAACAGAACACCCTTACAATAAAGTGCAAGGCTATGTAACAGAAACGAATGAAGTGTAAAATGAAATAATAGAAGAACACGACAGGCTAAATGCTTTTGTTTTGCAGTGCCATGTACTTGGAATCGAGTACATCATAAACAGAGTTTTCATCATGTTTGCTAATTTTACAAAGGGTAGAGAACTGCCTGTTACTGTCAGTTCCTCATATGGTGGAGGTCCAGTAGCTCATGCCAGATTCCAGGTTTATTCAGTAGTCTTCTGAAAAATGATGGAAACCTCCCTGTTACCTTTTTTAAATGGAATTCTTCCTTCTCCTTTGTATTACCTCTATTCATTTCACTGTGCATTTTCTACTAGGTACTTTCAACAATTTCCTTGAGAGATAAGTATGGCAACACAAACCTCGAGTGTCTGCTTCCAAAATTTCTGGGGCTAATTGATTGAGTCCTGACATTCAATAGGTCTAAAGTCTACTGTGTATCTGCACTATGTCTGGCATTGACATAGTAAACCTTTGAAGTAGAAGATCACCAGAATGTCTAAGGAGCAGCAAACTGACCTAGTTTAGGAAAAAAAATGGAGTAAGTTAAAACTTCTATAAGATAGCTAGGTGGCACAATGGATAGACCCTGGGCAATTTACTTAACCCTATTTTCCTCAGTTTCCTCACCTGTAAATGAGCTGGAGAAGGAAATGGCAAACCACTCCAGTAGCTTTGCCAAGAAAACCCCAAATGGGGTCACAGAAAATTGGACATCCCTGAAGTGATTGAACAACAACAAACAACAAAGATTCCATGTTGATTAGAATTGACATCAGCCTGTGAGTGGTTACTAAACTTGTAGCCTGGGGATACAGAAAGACCTAGTCTCAAAAATTAAAAAAAAATCCCATTGAGAGTAATGCAAGTCCTGTTGAAATCATACTTCCTTTGGGTCTGCATAGATGTTTAAGGCAGATAACTGTTCCTGATGTGTCAATACTTGAAAAAATTATTTGATTTCATAAAGCATTGGAACAGTGGAAAGAATGATGCATCTGCAAGCTGAGGACCTGGATTCTAATCAAGAAGTTTCCTAGATGAATGACCTTGAACAAATCACTTAAACTTCCTGGACCTCAGTTTTCTCATATGTAAGATGATAGGTTTATAATAAATTACCTATAAAAGTCAATCTAGCTCAAAACTCTAATTATCCTTTCTCTTCTCACCCCTTTTGTAAATCAGTAATAATATATAGCCAGATTGAAAAATATTTTTTCTTTTTTTTCTTCTCTCTGTCTTTGTCTCTCTGTCTCTGGCTCTCTCTTTCTCTCTCTGTCTCTGTCTCTCTCTTTTTCTTTCCCTCTCTGTCTCTCTCACCAGACTGGATCTCTCTGTGATATTTAACACTTTTGACTCCCTTCTTTGTCTTAATATGAGGGGTGCCCTTGTCATTTTTGTCTTTTTTATATTCTGTTACTATTTCTCTTTCTACTCTCTTAACTCTATGCAAGCTCCTGGAGGGCCAGGATTATGCAAATATTAGTTAACATTGATGCAAAGTGGCCTTTCTTCAGCTTTCACTTATGGCTTCTAGTTCTATCCTCTTGGACCTAACAGAACACAGAAGAGTCCTTCTCCACATGACAGTACTTCACATTCTTGAAGACAGCTATTTTGGTCCCTTTAACTCCGTTCTTATCGTCTCTTTTCCAGGCCAAAAATCCCCAGTTCTTTTAGATGATCTTTGTAAGGCATGGTCTTCAACCCCTTCTTTATCCATGTGGGTAATCCTTTGAACTCACTCCAGTTTGTCAGTCTTCTTTCTAAAATGTAGTGCTCTGAAATGAAATATATGGTCTGACCCTCAAAGAATGCAATGGATCTAACAACTCCCTGGTTCAGGGTACTATTTCTCACTGACAGTAACCTACAATTAGCTTATCTTTTGAGAAAAAAGTAATAAAATCAGATCAACAAATGTGCAATCAAATAATCAATAATTATTTAATATGTAACTAGTAGGTGACAGGAACTATGTAAATTAGACTTCACAAAAATGGCAGAAATGTGAGAGATAGGGTGGAGGGGATATTAAATAATCTTAGAAGTAAAGATCAGAAAGAGATTTCATAAATTGTCAACCTCCTACCCAACCACTGCTGTCCAATCTCTTTAATTTCTGGGCCAGTTTAGTAGTTAGGTAAGAAAAAATGCTGACTCCATCAAATTAGTTCAGTTCTCTTGAATAATCATTTATTACATTTATCGTGTTCTAGGAACTGTGCATAAAGGCAAAACTGAAACATTACCAAGAAATCAATATATACAATAGCTGTCATAATGTAAGTGAAAAGAAAAAAAATAATCTGATGCTGTCTCCTATGTAATTGAAATGACCTATTCTGGTCGTAGAAAGAAGAGGGAGAAATGTACCTCTATTCTTTTGTTTTAGAAGAGGGGGACAATGGGTATGGAGTGTTACATTTATTATGAGACTTGCCAGTTGATATTTCTTAACTAGTTTTCTTTCTTACAAGTATAAGGTTATTGGGAATAAGAATGTATCTGAAAGAGATTATGAATATGAGGAGAAAAAAAAGATTAAGGGATTTAACTAAGTAATCCTTATGC
Source organism: Petaurus breviceps papuanus (assembly GCF_028583685.1). NCBI lineage: Eukaryota > Metazoa > Chordata > Mammalia > Diprotodontia > Petauridae > Petaurus > Petaurus breviceps. The sequence continues at coordinate 34,159,073 of NW_027186473.1, forward strand.
TATTAAGGATTGCAGTCTTAATTTCTCTGATCATATAGAGAGGCATGTGATTTAACAATTATCTTCTATCCCCTAACATTCTGTTGGGAAAAAAAATCAGGTAATTTCTCAGTTCTTCATATGAATTACACTTCTACTGCAAAAAAGACAGAGTTTTAAAATGCCATTCAACATTGCTCATTTAACTCTGGTAAGATTACCCAAATAGCTTTCTCTATTTCATGGCATTTTCCAAAGGACGATCATTATCTTAAATGAATAGACATCCCCATTATGAACTACACCATTCAAATATTTATGAAGAGATGAAATGAGTATATTTTTCATCATTGAAATCGGTAAACATTCTTGCTCTGTTTCCTAGACATTCTTAAGGTTTTCCTTCTGTAGCATTAGAAAAAGAATAGACTGTACAATAAAATAAAAGAAACTTGGGAAAATAACTTGAGATTGAGAAAGAGAATAGATGGGAGAAGACTGAAAATTCCAAGCAAGTGTTGTTATGAAGTTCTCTGATGAAATTTGATCATAGTGCACACCAAGCTATCTTAAATAAAAGTAATCATAAATATGTTGAGTAGAGAAGTATTGATATTTGAAAATGAAATTTTAGGATGTAAATTTGACTGTGTTCTAGCCACTCTTTTCAGTTTCTGGAGTTTCAAAAGTAATATGAAACAGATCAAACAAGAAGTCACAGTAGAAAAAAATGAAAAAATGACTCCATAATATCTTAAATATTGAATAATTCAATAAATGATATTGGCATTATTCCAAGGCTTCATGAAACCCTACACACATATTTTCATGCAGGTCATCTCTTATTACATGCAGATTATCTACTCACCTTGCTAAGGCTGACTTGCATGAGTAAAAATGAAAAAAAGAGAAGCTGGAAAAAATAAAGAAAAAAAATCAAAGAAAAATTATAACTAACATATCTTCCTTCTCTCTGCTCAAAAAAGTATGAATTGACTAGTACTTGGGAGGTTTATTTTGAAATTATTAAGGAAAAGAGCATATCTTGTAAATTGTAATATTTTTTGAGTAGGAAATCTGACCTGTAACAAATTTCATTATGGAGAAGGAATCCTGGTGTAAAAATGTGGAAGTTTTTTCTATTGATGTGGATTAGCAACTGTGATATAATTTCTAGTATTATTGAGGTATATAACATCACTGGAAGATTGTGCCTTGCTCATAATCACATTGCAAGTATGTGCCAAAGGGAGAATTTGAACCCAGGCATTTCAGTGCTGGTAAATGTCTAATAAATGGGTCTCCAGAAACGGGGGGAGGGAATATACAAAATAGAACTTAAATTATATTCACATTAATATTAAGTTTAATTAGTATTATTATCATTATTACCATTACTTTCTTAAGTCTAGAATATCAGCAAAAGAACAGATCAAATCCTATTTTGTAGCAGCTGCCAATTTCTGAGATGTATATGTTCACACTGAAAATTTAACATTTTGTACACTGGATTGAGCTGACTCCAACACGTGCCTGAAGCCAGGTCTTGCTTCCTCCTAGATGGCAAACACTATGCTATCAAGCCTCTCAAAATTTTGCTTCTAGGACACTGAATTGTAGCAAAGACAGGATTCAGTTTTGAGGAAGTTTGATTATTACAAAATTTAAAAATTAGTTTGGTTGTAATGTTCAAATTTCCAGGACCATTTTATGGTCCTATCATCTATAAATTCTATACCACTAAATGCATTTTGTTGAAACATCCTGAGTTATACAGTTTTGTCCCTTAGGTTGTTGTGAAGCAGATGGAACAATATGGTTGAATTAAATGGAAACTGTAGCAAAATTAAAATAGAAAGAAATGTGGGATTAATCAGCAGTTAGTATTTTCATTTGAACATTTTTTTCCCGTTTCCCTACAACCAATTTTAAGGCATTTCTGATGTTACAACAAACAGTGAATCTTTCTACTTCATGGAACATTTTGTCTTGGATTAATAAAAAATTATGATTCTATTCTAAAGTAATGTCATCCATTTAAATGAACAAGGAAGCACACTAGATATAGTACAAAATCCTAATAAATAACTAACTTTAAATATAACTGCTTAAGAATATGATAGAAACCAATATTTCTTAGGTGACCAGGCATGCACAATATCTAATTTTCTATGTTTTCTCTCCTGAGGATGTGCCTTCAAAATTTTTAAAGCAATTATATACCATTAATACTTTGCTGAGTTCTATTAAAGGGTGAGGACAGCTGTGTGTGTGTGTGTGTGTGTGTGTGTGTGTGTGTGTGTGTAAGTTTATTGGAGCCAAGAGAATAAGAAGGAATCAAATAACTCAGTGGTCTAGGAGGATTGCTCCTATAGAAAAAAAAAAAAACCTAATGCCTGAAAAATCTGGGAAAATAGATTGAGCTGGCATATGAGTTACATTTTGGAAGAAAATAGGTATAAAGGTGTCATGGGGGACAGCCTAGGCAAAGGTACAATGGTGGGAAATGGAATGCCCTGTATGAGGGACAAAGAGTAAGTCACTTTATCTGGAATAGAGAGGCAGATGGAAACAATATGTTGGAGGTCTTTCAATGCTAGGAAGATGAATTTGCATTTTCATTTAGAGACAATACAGAACCACTGAAGATTTTTAAATAAGCTAGTGGCATGGTCAGATTGGTGTTTCTCAATTTGGCAGTGATACAGAGAAGGCATGGGAGAAGGGAGATTATTTTTGTAGAGAGATCAATTAAAAGGGTACCATAGTCATCCAGATTTACAAAATGATGATAGCCTGAAAAGATTCATTGTAAAAATTAAAATAAATTAAATAATTTATTTTAAACTTTATTGAATAATAAAAAGTCTGTGATGATAATATACATGCTATAATATGGTAACAATTATTTATATTTTAGTAACTGATGATTTAAATAGTTCTAAAAGCCCAGTTGTTTTTTTTGTAGTAATGGCTGTTTTAACAAAAGACAATATGAAGTACAGGAAATGGTGGCCTTAAAATCAGGGAGGACATGGGTTTGAGTTTTTCTCTGACACATATAGTTATGTAAACATGAGTCAGTCTGTTAACATCTTAGTACTGTTAACAACTCTGTGAAAATAAGTTATAGACATTTCTCCACCTGAATCACCAGTTTTGGGAATTGCTTCTTAAGAGAAGAGATTTTTCAGTTTTATTTTTGATTGCCATATGCCATGCATATGATAGATACTCAATCAATATTTGTAACATTGAATTGAATTATATTAAACTCCCAGAGAAAGCCCCTCCTCTGATAAACATAGTGACTAATCAGTAAAATATTCTTGGAGAATTACCCAGGATACAAAGTGACATAACTTGCCCATGCAAACACATTTGGTATGTTTCAGAGGCAGGACATGAACATAGATCATTCTGAATCCAAGGCTGTTCATTAGTCCAGTATAGATCATGCTTACTCTCAGCTGATATCAGCGAACAAGTCAACAAATACTTTTTCCCCCAAAAGAGACAATCAGGTGAAATGACTTGCCCATGGTCTCACAGTTCGTGTCTGAGGTCAGATTTGAACTTAGGTCTTCCTGACTCCAGGATCAATGTTCTATCCATTGCACCACCTACCTGCTCCTGACAAATATTTATGAAGCACTTACTATGTGACAAAACCTGATATACCTGAATACACACACATATGTATGTATATACACAATACACATATATGCATATACATGTATATACTCGTGCATATATATGTATACATAAACAGATATATACATATTGCTTTAAAGTTTTCAAAATATTTTACATCTATTTGCTTGAGTCTCATAGCAACACTAACAGGTAGGTACCAGAGATATCATCCTGTTTTACAGATTAAAGAACTGGAACCGCATGACTTAGTCATGGCGATAAAACTAGTAAATGTTACAGGCACCATTTAAACTTAGGTCTTCCTGTCTCCAAGTCCAACATCCTACCAATCATTCCACACTCTTGTATTAAGAATTTACTATTTGTCAGGCTTGTACTGCATCATGGTGTCTCTCTACTTCCTATAAATAAAAGAAAATTTAGTCAGATGTTTTCCATATTCACAGACGGAATAATGTTATTGGTTTTTTATTTTATTTTGTTCTTATAACTATGGTGAATTTAGTGAGCTTGGCTAGTGAAATGATAGTGAGAACTTGGGGGAAAATGTCACTTGCCCCCCCCCAAAAATGATGTACATTATTTGTTCTATAGAGAAATAATCAAGAATTCTTTGTATCATCTTCTATCTTCTGATACTTCCTGGACATTATTTTATGGGCAAACTCTCAAGTCCTATGTAACTCGAAAGCTGTTCACTACCTTTGGCTCACTGTCAAGGGCTGTGCTGTGAGCAGCAAGCCAGTGACAGAGTTGCCTTTGTTATTTTATGACAATCTGGCAGCACTCAGGAGGACTGGATTGGCAATTCATATCATTCTACCCCATAATGCAAATTTTCTTGAAATACAAGGTAGCATTAGTCTTGGTAGTAACAGGAGGGTGAACATGGCATGCTGTTGAAAAGCGAGTGATTGATGATCCATGGGAAATGATTCTGCCCCACTGGCTGGTTAAGTGTGGGGCTTTACCAGCCATAGAGCATAAATCTGCTGGCTATGAGCCTGCTCCATTTTATTGCTATTTTTCTAACTTGAGAATCTTCCTGTTGGGGATAGCACCACCGCATAGTTTCACTTATTTCTCATGCTGAAGGCTTTGCCTTCCAGTCTTTGCATAGACTGTGTTAGCAGTTCCCAAGTTGAATATCAGATCACTTTGGACTGATATTTGTTTGTTCCTCTTAAATAACATGGCTACCATTGCAAAAATAGATATAATAGATATGTAGGAGTGAAATATGCTAATAATAACTGGATTCTACGCCCTTCGGGATTTTATCCTTATCAAACAGTAAAGAGAGAAGTAAAGGGAAGCAGAGACATTGAGCAGTGACAGAACATAAACTGGAGATTGTCAAGGTGACAGTAAACAAACTCTGGAGAAAGCTGGCCTGGCCAATTATGATGGACAAAGTCTTCTAGACATCACGTTTCCTAATCCCCCCCCCCCAATTATTAACATCAATGCCCTCCTGAAATTATTTTCTACATTTTTATTTACTTTGTATTAACTTACCTTCTATGTGCCTTACCTCTCTTCATCACTTCCTCCTTTAAATCTCAGAAGTATTCTCAAGTTTCTCTTCCCTTTCTGTTTCCCATTATGTGTCCATCCCTTTTTCCTCCCCTCCCCACCCTTCCCTACCCTTCCTTTCCTATTCCACCTCTAGTACATAGAAGATGCTTCATAAATGTTTCTTGAATTGAAAAAAAAATGTATGAAAGAAAAGACAGAACTTATAGTTTAGTCATAGAGAAAGATGAATATATAGTTCTATTTATCCATTTCTCTATAATATAAATTTCTGGTGGGGATGAGGTTCTAGAAGCACTAGGAAAGATCTGAGACAGTGACAGAACCTGCACTATATCTTGACCTTCAGATTTTTGTGGAGAATATGACCTCAGTAAATCACTAAATTGGACATAATAACCCCTTCATGTTCCAGTATCTCAAATACTCTGTGGGTATGTTCACTTAGGATACTGTCTTCTATCTGCCACAGTTCAATATTATATAGATTATGTTTAACCCATAGGCTTGATGTTTATAAATATATGTTTGGTATTCTCACACATGTATGTTTTGCATATCCACATATACATGTATATATGGTGCATACATGCCAGTCCTCTGACATTTTAGCTAACTAGACTGACAAAATTACACACATGCATACATACCCACACGTACTCACAATAATTAATAATTCTCTGTCATAGTTCTCAATGTCAATGGTTTGGTGTCACCAAATAGGAGAAACCATCCTTTAAGAAGATTTTGTAGGAAATTAGATAACTTACTTTAGTGTCAACTTCATGTTATTTAAAGATCAAATTTTAATGGAGATTTCTAGCCAAAAGAAAACTGACTTAAAGTGAATGTGATATTTGCCTTCAGGAAAGAGAACTTTTAACTAGAAAAGGATTAGACCTGTTCTGCTTGTTCCAGAAAGCAGAACAATGAACGATGGGAGGAGGTGGCATAGAGCAAAAGGAGGCTTTCAGCAATAAATTCCTAATAATTAAAACTATTCCAAAATGGAAAGGTAGTGATCACTCCCTTACTTTAAGTTCTTTAAGTAACTACTGTTTGAATATGTTGCTAATGAGACTCCTCATCAGATACAGTCTCTACTAGATGGACACTAAGGTCCTGTTCTACTAAGGAAATTCTCTGATTCTGTGATTCACACTTCCACTGGGCTGTCATTGTCTTGAAACTAATTTGTATCTATTTAGTGTAGAGTTGTACATGTTGTCTCTTCGATTAGCATGTAAGTTCCTTTAAGGCTGGGACTACTTTAATTTAGTCTTTGTATCCCCAATGTCTAGCATAGTGCCTATTACATAGTAGCTGTTAAATATACTTGGGGATTACCTGATTTCATTTTACACTCTAGTATTATAATAAAAGGTTATGGTGTATTAAAAGTTAATTGCTTCTAGTGGGATGAGTGAGTGGTGAATGGCTATTGCCCAAAGTAATCCGATTGTGGAAAACCATTTTTGATTTGAGCCTCCTAATGAATAATAATAGCTAGAATTGAAAGCTATCAAAGATTCAAACTGAATTAAGACTTTTGGGATACCCAACAAAGTATTTAAAGGTTTGCAAAACACTTTAACAATGTAATCTCATTGAATACTTACAACAATTCTGTGAGGTAGGTGCCTTATTATTTCCATTTTACTGATGAGAAAACTGAAACAAACAAGAGTTTAAATACCTTACCTAGGGTCACACAACAATCCAGTATCTCCAAGCTCAGCGCTCTCCCCTGCTATGTGTGTATACACACATGTACACAGATAAACACATACTTATTACATAAATATACACATGTGCACACACACGTGCATTATATATATGCACACACACACGGATTTGCATGTATATGTTTATATAACATATATGCATGTGTTTAGTATGTATGCATATGTGTACACACATATATCCCTTAGGGAATGACTCAGGAGCTCAACATTCATTTTCATATTCCCAAATCCCAGCTTCAAACATACTATTATGAGAAAAGAATTGAATCTTGATTGTATGGGATGTTCTAAGCTATTGAAACTTAAAACCACACTAAGACTTTTTGGGATATCTTTATGTATTTAGTCCAGTTCACATGTTTCACAGATCTTTTAAACAAAATTGTTCATTGTCCTGTTCGGCAACAGTGCAAATAATGTTCCGAGAAGTTTACTGAGCAGGAGGCTATAACTGATCCTCAGCAAGCCAAGGAGTAGCTCCTGGCTTTGGTGTTGAAGTCATCATGAAGGTTTGCTCAAAGTGAGGATTGTCTAATAGGGAATGGATGATAAGATGGTAAAAAGAGTGGATTTGATTCATCTAGCTATACTCTATGGCATTTTATACAAACGGGCTCAAATTAAATGAGATGGCAACATTTGGCTGGCCCAATTCACTACAGCTCATCTACTGTAACACCTCATTAATTCAGACCTCCCTAATTCAGAATTAGTCATTATTCAATCATGCCTGAGCTGGTTTACCTTTATACACTCTAAAAAGAAAGGCTTTGGTGAGCAAATTAATAGTGTAAACAAGAGTGCTGGAGGGAATTTTTAACCTACTTAAGAGAACAAACTTTCTGAGAACTTTTACCAGGATCTCTGATGAAAAAAATGTGTCCTAGGCATTAGGGTAAAGTAAACAAAGTAGGGCCTCTACTTAGCAATATTTATTTGTCACTTATTAAAGTACCTGAAAATAGTAAAATTTTATTACTTGGAAATTATTCCATGAATATTTTTATTTAAGAGAAATTCAAGACTTTCATTTGAATAGCTATGTATGTATGTAATATATCTGCATAAAAACACACACAAAGTTTGCTAGACAAATTCCTGCCAAATAAAAATAGTTGATTTCATATGGTGCTTTATACATATATATGTATATATGAATAAATATATTCATTATGAATATAGATACATACATGTATGTATAAAATGTAACTGTACACATATATGTATTTAGAAATGTGAGTTTATGCATTTGCATATAATATAAATTGTGATTTGATCTTTAAAACAATGCTGTTTGGAAAGTACTATAAATACTTTTATCTGCATTTTATTGATGAGAAAAATGAGGTCCCCCCAAATTAAGTTATTTGCTTATGGTCACACAATTTACTAGTGCCAAAGATAGGATTGGAATTCAAGTTTTTCTGACCAGCACCAACAGTCTCCATTGAGATAGGGTCCTTGGTTGTGTTTGCTAGCCTCCTCTTATAGTTAAGTTTGTTATTTTCTAAAGTTCTTCTAAGTATGAAAAACTGTATGCTTTGTAAAATTCAGCAAAGAATATTTTCTAAGGAAAAGATTCAGATAAGATTTTGTAGTACTGCATATCAAGTGTTTGGCTGATAACAGCTACCATCTATATAGTGCTTCAAGGTGTACAAAAAAGCATAATCTCACAACAATACTGGAAAGTAGGTGTTATTGTTATCTCCATTTTAGAGACAAGGAAGCTGAGGCAGAGAGGTATTAAATGATTTGCATAGGGTCACAAAGCTTTGGGTTTGAAATCAGGTCTTCCTGACTTCAGGCTCAGCATCCTGTCCTTTGCACCATAAAGCTGCCTACTAAAAGTGAAAGGTTTAATACCTAATCATTAACCAAAATCTCAAAACGAAAAGATTGAAAATGGAGAAAAAGTATTTCCAGATGCTTTATATGCAGAATTTTCCCTTTGAGAGAAAACTAAAACAATAACCAAACAATGATTGCACTAATTACACTTCCAGTATATAATTACTTCTTCTCCGTTACTATGAATGTCCCAAAGCAACAAATACATGAGACAAATGTCTCTGTTTTGTAGATTACACAAGAAATGATATCCATGACCATACCCACCACATGAAACAAGTATCATTTAGATCAGTATGAATCTCCCTTTGATTGAATTAAACTTGGTTTCATGAGAACTATCCTCATCCTTCTGCAGTGTTCTCTATTTCATTGATCAGCTGATGGTCTAGAAAATGTTGCTGCTTTTTGAAAATGAGTCATATGCTGAGCCTTGGAAAGCAGGATGATTAGACACAAATCTATGTATCCAACATGCATCTAGGGAATTCACACAACCTCCACTGGAGACTGAAAAGGTCATCAGCTTTGTTATGTACCTTAGTGCTGCACTAAAATTTAAAGTTCATTATCTGACATTGAGGAAAAGAATTTATTTTTATTTTCTCTGAAAAAACAATGAAAACTTCTTATACCTAGATATTGACTGAAAGAACTAGAGACTGAGGCAATTATTTTAGCTAGCTCAAGGGAAAACTTTGATTTATCCACTGATCCATTCATTGGTTTCCAAATACTGTTCATCTTTTTTCTTTTCTCCTGTTACAATATGACAATACAACATTTAATATGTTCCTACCTGTGCTGGATACTAGAAATTCACAGATAAAAATGATAGACAACCCCTGACCTCACAAAGCTGACATTTTGCTCAATGGATATAATATAAGGTCAGATAATTATATACATGATGGTTTGAGAAAAACAAGAACACTCAGAAGGAAGGTCAGGAAAGCTTCCCCATAGAAGATGGCACATGAGTGGAGACATAAGAGAAGGGGAGGAAATGCATTCTGGAAAAGCAGTAGGATGATGAGCCTGAGGAACAGTAAGTAGCTCAATTTGTTTATAGAGTGCATAAAAGGGAGTAATGTGAAATAAATCTGGAGTCAGATTGTAAATATTGTCTGTGCTTTCTATTCTATTTTTTCCATGAATAAGTATAAACATCCATTTAAAATTACCTAAGCAACTGAGAAATATATGTAAGTACCATAGCATAACTTTAGAGCAGGAAGGGGCCTTAGAGGTCACCTTGTCCTGTATGCTCAATTTACTGTGGCTTAGAGAGAAGAGAGAACGTATTCAATGCCATAACAGTGGTCTGTTAAGCAAGATTTTGAACCCAGATCCTTTGATTTAAAATCCAATGCTAGTTGAATTGTGCCATGTTTATTCCATCAAATTTAGTTTTGATTTTTCTATTGTACCCTCACCCCCAATGAGTCATACAGGGAAAGGAATGCCTTTTGTTTCAGGTGACTGGACAACTCTGGGTCCCTTCCTCAATATTTTAGCACCATCTCCTACCCTGCATTCCCATAGATAATTGCCAGGACATCAAAGCAGAGGTTGCTGTAAAATAGTATTCTAGTCCACTGGAGAAGGTTGAAAGGGAAAGTGAGATTTGAGTCAGTTGGGTGAGAGATGGGAAATATGTTTTAAGCAGGGGTTCTAGCATGTTTGAAGGCACAAACTTTGAGACAAGGAATATAAGTAGCTTATCATGCATCTGACAGGAAAAGTTAGTAATGAAGCAGCATTTTCTCACTCTTTTCATTTAAAGTGAGTGAATGCTTCCAGATGATACATAAGTTGAGCAATCTAAAACATAGCCCAATAAAGTATGAGAATGCAGGATGTGGGGGAGCAATAAAGATGGCCTTGTTAGGAGTTTAAAATCCAACATATGGAGGAGGAACTTTTTTACTTATAAAGACATGTCATTGGATGCTGGTCTGATTTTAGTGGAAATGATTCTGAATTTATAGTTTATTGGTATTTTTGCACTTTCTAAAACCTATGACCTCTGGCCTGGAGAGAGGCATGTATGAACCTTTAGCATGCAATTCTGCGACAATTGATACAGGGGAATGAACTGACAATTTTGCATAAGAGTAGTTAAAACGTTGTACACACTTCATTCCTTCTCCTCATTTCTTCTGTTCATTCTCTTCTTTCCACTTGCACAACCTCCATAGTCGTTCAAGTTGTTATTACCTGTCCTCTGAACTAACATTGCAGCCTCTTAATTAATCCCTCTGCTTCCAATATTTTGCTGTTCCAATCTATCTTCCACACACCTGCCAAAATAACCTTTATAAAGTATAAGACTGCCCATGTTAGAGCTCTGATTAAGAATCTTCTATGATTGCCAATTGCCTCTAGGATTCAATGTAAATGCTTTAGATTGGCATTCAAAGCTCTAGGACCAGGTTACCCTTGCATCGCTAACATTTAGACGTTCTATTTTCAGTAAAACTGCCCTACTTACTGTTTCCTAAACTCAGAATTTTGTTACATCTTCCATGCCTTTGAATAGGCTGTCCATTATGCATGAAATGCCCTCACTCCTCATGTGAGACTTTTATATCCTTAACCCATACCACAGTTTTTGTAGAGGGGGTACACCCTCAGGGACCACACATGGAATGGGCCTATATCAGGGAAACATAACCTTTTGTGGGTCATGAGATCCTTGGCAGGCTAATGAAGCTTATAAATATTTTCTCACGATGCTATTTTAAATGTATAGTAAAACAATTAGGACTAGAAAGGAAATACATTATATCAAAATATAATAGGGGTTAACCACTTGTACATAATGTCTCAAATAGTTTTTCCATAAGTAGTATGCTAGGCAGAATATGGATTCTCTGCATGTAGAAGAGAGAAAGGAGTTACTTCTGGGAGAATTATGATGACATGTAAAGGAAGTGTCTTGGAAAAAAAAAAGTAGAGCTTGTGTAGACATTCAGTAATAGTTCCAGCAGCTCATCACATGTAAAAGAGGAGGTTCTTTGGCTATGCTTGTGGCATTTCAAAAGACCTCCCAATTTCAGTAATAGACTCTGTGACATGGTACTTCAGGGAGCTCAACTACTGATGAAGAGCGTGAAGGATATGGCAGATGTGTTTGAACATTTTAGAGGCTTTCTCTGTATTCAGCAGTATCAGAATTTGTGAGATTGTAGCCTAGCATAGCATTCATGTTCTGACTTAGGAAGGAAGTGTAGCTTACATTAGCATCCTCATTGCTGGAATCCAGGTTTTCCAGCCAGCACAGAATCAGTGATTCCCTGAGGTGGAAAGAGTGACCTTTGGGAGTGATGATTGAGGTCTCAGCTCCAAAGTCTCTGAGACCCACACTAATTGTGTAATCATGCCAATTCTGGATATGGATTTAGGGGTACCATGCTATGAAGGTACTGGAATGAGTTTTTACCTTAATCCTATTCTCACCCTCTACAGAGACCAATGTGTTGTGTGTGTTTGGGGGTAGGGCTAAGAAATATTTTTCTGTGATTATTATCAGATTCTCTCTCCCATTTTTTTTAGTACTTCCACTAAGATATTAGTTATGTGTGTATCTTAAGCAGTGTCAATGTGAATGAAAAATTCACCAGCTTTATTAACAACACTAATAGACTTGTAATTAAAATGTCAATACCATCGATACTGTAGCTCATGATTGTTTTAGAAATGAGAGCTCTGGAAGCATTTTTACCCTCCAAGACATTTAGATTTTTCTTTACTTACTGCTGATTCAAAGTGTTATACCCCTTGACAATTGAGTTCCTTTTTGCCAATAACTTTAATTACATCAATTCCTAGTCCTTGAAATGTCTTGCTATCTTTGTGGATGTTTCTTAGACTGGAGTTCAATTAAGTGATTTGTAATTTCTGAGATCTTTAAGCATATGGAGTTCAAAGCCACTGGAAAAAGAGGTTGTATTTGTCCTGTTCCTTCTGCTGTATACCTTACATCCCTGGTCTTTCACATCTGATTCCCCATAATCTGTATTTTTGTTGAATAGATAAGTCAATTATGTTCCCATAATGGTTTCCATCCTTTTTGCAGAAAGTAAAGGATGTTCCACTCATCTTTGAAGGGGAATGCAGATTTTAAAAAATAGATAATCTTTAACACCAAAAGGAAGACTAAAATAATAATTAAAACATTTAATCTAGACCCAGAGTACTAAAAAGGAGTCAGTAGAAAAAGCATTGCTTCAAAATTGATTATCTCTGTCTCATTTTACTTAGAATTATACAATTAAAACTTGCAAAATAGTGGTAGAAAGGTCCCTGGACAATATAGAGCCCAACTCCCCTTTCTTTTAATTTAGGAAGCTAGTGCCAAGAATGGTGAATAACTTACCTAATCTTGGTCTTTTCCTTCCAATGATTTCTATGGAACCTGACACATAATTGATGTCAAAACACATCTTTGGATTGATGATTGATTCTCTTGTCTTATGTAAGTTTGTGGTATAGGATTCATTCCCTATTGTGTTGTCAGGCTCATAACAGTCACATACAAAGAAGGACAATGGGTGGAGAGAGCATTAACAGTGACAAAAATACTGAAAGTTTTAGTACTCAAAACTTTGCACACATTATTTATATCAATAGATTAATTAATTCTCATAACATCCCTATGAGGCAGGTACTACAAGTATCATCCTCTTTTTACAGATAAGAAAATTAAGTGATTTCTCCAAGGTCACACAGCTAGTGTATGTTAGAAGTGAGATCTTAATCCGAGTCATTTGGACTCTAAATCCAACACTTTATTCGCTATTTCTCAAGGATGTTCCATAAACACAAGTGGTGGTATAGATCATTGCTTTGGGCTACACACATTTATTTCATGTTTTCAATAGTAAAGTTAAATCAAATAGTGTGTGTGTGTGTATGTGTGACTTGAGTCAGAGAGCATGTTTTAGAGAAAAGATGGATTCAAGAGGGCCTATTTTCAGATCCTGTCTTTGACATAGTCTAGATATTGATCTCTTAATTCATTTAAACCCTCAGTGACCCAGGGAGACCAAAAGGTATACCTAATTCTTTCAACCAATCCCAATATATATCCTGTGTAGCTTCAACTGATTTCATTTAGTGATTGAAAGCACTTCACTTCTCCCAAGCTGGTCAAGGTCTTGTTTGCACTTTATTTATGCCTTTGTATGTTTGACCAATAGAAATATCTGGGACCCATAATCACATAGGTTATGCTGTTATTTATTCTTTCACTAAATCCAAGATTCTTTCTCATCTGAGAGAAATATTAGGTCACAGAAAATCTTGACATCTGCATTAATTGGGTCTGGATTGTGTGTATAACACTTTTCTTCCAGTTGGTATACTCTCAAGAAACAATCCATTGTGGCTAGTGGCTTCTAGAACCAATGGAGCTTTGGCGTCTAAGAAAATATCAATTATATCCTCAGTGTTGGTCAAATGGAACCCCCAGATTTATATTCCCAGTCCTCAGTGGTCTGTCTGTCCACTGGTATCTGCCTTTCTTTCTGTCATAGCCATCATACACCTGCAGCCCTACATGGTGCACTATTTACAAAACATTAGAGAAGAAATTAGCATCAAGAAGAAAAATTTTGTGCCTTCCTGAAGGCAAAGAGACAACGGCTAGATCTCATCTATCTTCTTATGAACTTTCACATAACCTACAATTTCAGACAAAGAGCCAATATCCTAATTATCCACTTTTAGGTTTGGAGTCTGATAGAGAAGTCTACTTGCTGCTCTTAGCTTGGGAGTAGCATGATTTTCCACTTCTGCCAACATTTTAATTCATTTGTATATTCTTTTGTTAAGTGACAAGTAGTCTTCAGGGCATTCACCATACTATTAAGATCATAGAAACATTTAGGTTTAGGCCTGAAAGGGACAATAGACATTATCTAGCTCCATGTCTTAATTTTAATATGAGAAAACTGAGCCAGAGAATCTAAATGACTCGTCCAAAGTCGTGCAGTTAGTGGCAAAGCTGTCATATGAACCCAGGTCTTCTGATCCTCAGTACATCTTTTTGCCATTAGGCCAAAGTATTTTATATTGTTTGATCTGTAATGCTTTACTTGTCTGAGCTCAGAGAACAAGCCCTTTTCAAAGTGCTCCTATGTGTGGGTGTTCTCCCTTCTCATCTCCTCTTATGGAATTTCATTAGAAATGTATATATTGTGTACTGTTCAATCTTTAAATGCTCTCCCTCTCCACATCATTCTTCAACAGAATATAAACTCCTAGAGGACAGGGTCTATATCATTGTTTGGAATTTTTTCATCAATGCCTACCGCAGAGTCCAGGAGACATTTAATAAAGGTTTATTGAATTAATGTATACACTACAGGAAATGAATGTTTATGGTCATTGAAAATGCAGAAGAGAATTGCAAATACTTGGGGATGTATAAGATCTTTGGGTTATCCAACAAGTTTTGTCCATTAGCTAAGCGATTTCTTCCCGGAGTCCTATCTACAGAAACCTGTTTTCAGAGTAAACTTATTTGTATTCTCTTCTAGGATAGCTATATTGGAGAGGTGTGAGGTTTGAGAATGGCATGAAATCAACACTGGTTAATTAAAAGAACTTTCTATTCTTTATCCTCCCAAGGTGCAATTTATCTACCAGACTGAATTCATGAAAGCTGAAAATCACATGCAGCACTTTTTATTATTCCATTTCCAATAGAAGCTGATGTATATGGATATTTTATAGGATCTTTATCGATTCTACACGAGACACCAATTCACTAGTGCTGTTAATGGCCTAGTCTCGCATTCCTACTAATGGAAGAGTCCTCAAGCATTTACATTTCCTCCCATTTTCTTTTATTAGCATTTACATTTTAAAGCGTAAACCAAAAAAAGAAATAAATTAAATCTCCATGAATATAATTGGAAAATACATTTTGGCTCCATAGAATTATTTTCCTTAGTGTATTTATCACTTTCAAAACAGGATAATGTTTCTCCAAATTCATAATCTATACTTTTCTACTATAAGATATATTTTATGATTTTAAAAAAAGCATTAGTTCAGAGTATAATTAACACTTATTCTCAGGTTCTTGAATTTACTTTTCATCTCTTTTCTTTTGACATATCCAATATATGACCTTCGACATTGAGTAAAGAAACAATTAACTAACTTTTGCAATATAGATCCTTTTTTGCTGAAATATGGAAAATGGAATTTTGTTCTGAAGAATAGGTTACCAGTCCTAAATCTCATTTGTAAGGAAGGACCTGTTTTTTGTAGGAGTGCTTGAGGCAAGAAGAGGAATTCATTTGTCCTAATTCTTTTAAATTCTCTGAAGAGTCACATATTGTGAGAAAAGAGAGCTTATCCTGGAGTCAAAAATATCTGAGTTCAGGTCCTGCCTTGAACACACACATGTATTTATACACATGGACACACATATGTGCACATGCATACATACAGGCATGTATACATACATGCATGCATACATACAATCTGGAAATGAACCCTCAATCTCTCTGAGGTATGCCTATTTATAGTGATGAATGAGATCTGTGGGTTATCCTTATAATTCACCTCATCTGGGTTATAGGCATTCATCAGACACTTAGGAAAATAGGTTAAGAGCTCAATGGACCTTAGAGGATTTACCAGTATAACATTCATTTATTGATAAGGAACCTGAGACCCAGAAAAGTTAAGTAAACTGACCAACATAAAAAAAATAATAATAATAAAAATTACAGCCAGAATTTACATAATTTTTATGGTTCACAAAGCACATTGCATCTGTTACTTCTTTTGTTCTTCACAACACACTACAAGGTACGTGCTATTCTTATCCTCATTTCACAGATGAAGAAACAGAGGCTGAAGGAGGTTGACTAATTAGGCCAGGGTAACACAATTAGCAAGCATCTGAAGCAATATTTGAACTCATGTTTTCCATAATTCAAATCTATGAACTGCCTAGGTTATAGTGAGGATATGCACACAGATCAATTCAATTCAATGTTCTTTCACCTGTGTCAAAGTTCTTTTCCTATATATCGATGGTTAGGCTAAACATTTTTATTTCATTACAGAAATTATCCAATAGTCTGTTATATTTTAGATCTTGGTTTAGATGCAGTGTCATTCACAAACAGAGATATTTGAAGGACTTCACCCTAAATAGGCAATATTTCTCTGAATTGAATTTTACATTCCAGTTTTTCCATAACAATGACAAACATCCTTGACAAACATATGCATACCTATTTTATATTTCACCTGAAAGTACTAAGAATAGGGTCTGTGAATAAGGACAAGCAAATAAACCAGAAATTAAATCTATGGGACAACTTAGTGTCTACAATTTTTGGGGGGTAGAAATATCTAGGTGAAGTATCATTTGGATAATATCAAAAGAAGTTTGTTAACAAAAGCCCATTGAAAATGGTGTCTTTGTGCAATTTTGCCTACAGTGATTGCTCAGGAAAATGTTTATGGATTGAAATTCAAGACATGTCTTATCTGTAGTGGATAGTGTACTGTACTTGGAGTCAGAAGACCCTAACATGAATACTGATTCTAACACTTAATAGTAATGTGATCCTGGGCAAATCACAAGTTCTCTCAGATTCAGTTTTCTATAAAATGGGGATAATAATAGCACCTTCTTCATAAGGTTGAGAATCGAATCACACACAGAGATATGTATGTGCAAAATTATCACATCAAATTACTATATAAATATTAGTTACCTCTGCATTTCCTTATGTGCAAGATCTACCCTTGTGCCAAAGAAGATGATTTAACTGATCTCATTTCAGTAGCAAGGAATTTAGACCCATAAGAGAACAAGGTGAGGATAATTAAAAAAAGGAAAAAGAAAAGAAGGGACTGAAAGGGTTGAAATCTGGATGGGAAGGAAAGAGGGTCTTTGAATATTTTATTTCTCAATTGAATGACCACGAAATTTTTCAAGGGGGCTTTGTTGTAAATACTTTTGGTCAGACTAGAACAGGCCTATAAATAATGATCAATTAATCAATCAATAAATAAGAAACTTATTAAGTACTATATACCCTGTGGGGCATTTGGTGAAACAGTAGGTAGAGAATAGGGCCTGGATTCAGGAAGATTCACCTTCCTAAGTTTAAATCTGATCTCAGACACTAACTGTTTGACCCTGGGCAAGGCACTTATCCCTGTTTATCTCAGTTCCTCATCTGTAAAATTAGCTGAGAAAGAAATGGCAAAAGAAAACCCCAAATAGAGATGGGAAGAGTAGGACACAACTGAAATGACTAAGCTACAACAAAATTGTGATAGGTCCTGTGTTAAGCTGCATCTTCATGTTTTAGCTTTTAGATTGCTCTGTACTATCACATTCGAGAGTTATTGAACTTCTTACAAAGGTATATTCTTTCCCCATAAAACTATACAAAGGTATTCATGATTGGATACTGTAGAATTAGTGAACTTAAGGAATATATATGTGTATATACCTATAAATTCTTTTTTTCTTTTACATAAAACCTGCTAATAGATAACATATTCCTACGTGCAACTGTCATAGTTAAAAAAAGAAGTTTATTTATGTTTTATTTATTTATTTTTCCCTGGAAAACCATTTGTTTAGTGGGTACAGTGCTGTACTTGGAGTAAAGGAGAACTGTATTTAATTCCCTTCTCTCACACTTACTAGCTATATGACTCTGAACAAATCATTTAATATCTATTAAGATCTACTTTTCTCTAACAGCTTCTTACAATTAATCTAAATCACTGTGATATTTCTTGGTAGAGCAATTTTCAACAACAGGGAAATTATAGTTTCTTCATGATTTTTTGATACCATCTCTGATGTTGAGGACCTAGCTAAAAGCAAGACAGACATATTTTCAAAGCAGAATATATTTACCATGCTTGAACACATGTTTTCTTATAAGAGGTATTAGCAAAATTTTACTAAACATTGGCATATTTCTTGTCAATATGAAGATTTATTTGTGCATAATGTAAATATTGATCTTCAACTTAGCCTTAGTCACTATTTTCACCTGAGTCGATAAATCTTGATATTGACCTTAGCAGTAATTAGTTCCTTATTCATATTTTCAAAGTAATAAATCATAGTTGTATAGCATTCTTCTGCTACTGTTTTCTAATTTGCCAGCATCTCCTCATATCAATAATTTCTTATTTACTGAATGGAAAATACTATTTAGTTAATTCATTTGTAACAATTCACATTTTAAATTACTCTAAGATTTCTAAGCTGATCGTTTAATTTTTTTTCATGTCTTAAAGGGCATGTAAAATGAAAAGTGACCAAATCGCTTGACTCATAAAGACAATTGATACACTTTTAAATTTGGAAGTGCAAAATATACATAAATAAATAGTTATGTTATTCAATTCAGAGACAGGCCATTTCAAACTGTGAGTTTTTAAATATTCAAAAAATAAAGAATTAAGCAATTTAAACTCAGGAAAAAGTTATTTCTTGGCATGCCATGCTCAAGGAAAATGCCTTTATTTCAACAGCATTGATGTGTAGAGGACTCTGAAACTTTGAAAGTATTATGACAGTGGTTATTTTATTTTATTTTATTTTATTTTGTAAAGCTACACCTAGATGAAATTGACTCATCAAAAGAAACAAGCTGCAAAGAGACTGGAAAATGTGCCTGGAAAATTAGCAAGAGTTGGCACTCTTCTCCTGATTCGTTATGTACTAATTAGTGCTAGGTACTGATTTGAGGCTTTAAATTTTTTCCTTTGAAGATTTTTTTTTTCAAAATTCCATTCAAAGGAAAGACATTTCTTTAATAACAACTGTTTAATTCTCTGTTCACTTGGGAAACACAGATCCCTTGCATAAAGCTGTTGAAATCCAACAGTAGATTGCTAATAAAGGTGCTAATTGTTAGTGGCCTAGCATTGACAAAACATTGCATCCCTCCAAAGGCAAAACTGAAATATGAGTTCACAGAACACTTCTACATTTGCAATAAGGATTTAGCAAAAATTCAATAAAGTTCATTATGTGTATAAATGCAAATATTGAAGCTAAGGATTTTTCCCCTTGTGATGTATTGTCTGCAAAGGAATATTGAAGGAAGGGCTTAAACAGTATTCTTACATTGTTTGTTGTTTCACAAAATCATAGACAAAGGGAAAAGAAAAAAAAATTCTATTCAGAAACATCAACCATACCTTAGTGACTAAAGGCCTAGAAATATTAACTTTAAATGATAAATGAATTACAACAGATAAGGACTGGCATCAGACAATCTATGCCACTAGAAAAATAATCTAATTTAAAAGAAGATTCTGTGAAATGAGCTATAACTGAATGCTTAGAAAGAAGTAGGTAGATATGATAAAATTTTCCATTTAGAGAATATGGATGTATTCACACATATTTTTATACATGTTGTAAACAACTTTATATGCACACACACATATATATGCATGCATGTCTATTTGTATGTGTATGTAAGCATATATATGTATATATATCAAGTCTTAACAACGTAAGACAAGCATCCCTTGATAGCCTCTCAAAGCATCTTTGCTCTAATCTTGGTGAGCAGAATTCAAGTGAATTTCTCCTTCCTAAATGGAAGTTAATTCCTTGTTAATAAAGAGTATCCAGGGCAGACGCAGGGGCAAGCTGGGAAGTCAAGGCGTGGCCGGCAGAGGCAGGCCTGGAAGGCGCAGCCCACAGAGGCAGGCCCAGAAGGGGCCTGATAAACTCAGAGGGCAAGTCTTCCCACCAACCACAAGGTCCACTATGAGGCCTATCACCAAAGGGCTGGGACTGGAAAGAGGAAGGTAAGAAGCAAATGAAGGGGCCCCTGTCCTGGACAGCAAACACTCCTGGGGCTACCACTTCATAGCCCAGAAATTTTTTTAAAAAGCCCCTTTCAGGACCTCCAAAGACTAGGATGACAGAGTGAACCTCACTTGCTCCAAACCCCACCTCTGAACCTGAAAACATAGTAACTCTTGCCCCAGGGCAAAACCCTCTACAGTAAAGGCTTGGGATCTTAGAGGAAGGGCATGGCTAGGACCCTGCCTCACAATGGGTAGAAAGCAGATTACAAAGACAAAGCCTCTGGAGTCCTACTATCCTCAGAGGGAGGAACCAACCTCAGAGGGAGACAATGTGGACTCCAAACCCAAAGCTGAAACTTCAACAGGGAATGGGTCCCAAGCACAGAAGGCTCTCCTAGATGAGATCAAAAGGAACTTTGAAAACAAAATGAGAGAGATAGAAGACAAAATGAATAATTCTCTCAAAATGAAAATAGCAGAAGTAGAAAAACATTATAATGAGGAAAACATCTCTCTAAAAAGAAAAGTGTATGATATGGAAAAGGAGCTTCAAAAATTAACCAAGGCAAATGATTTGCTAAAAACCAGAATTAACCAAATGGAAACAAATAACTCTATGAGGAACCAAGAATTTGCCAAGCAAAACAACAATAAGGAAAATTAGAAAAAGAGGTAAAATATCTCAAAGAAAAAATAACTGACCTGGAAAGCAGATCCAGGAGAGATAATCTGAGAATCATAGGCCTACCAGAAAAGTATGATGAAAAAATGAGTCTGGACAACATTCTCCAAGAGCACGTTAGGGAAAACTGCCCTGAGATACTAGAACCTGAGGGTAAAATAGAAATCAAGAGAATCCAATGGACACCTGCTGAAAGATCTCAAACTGAAAAGTCCTCAAAATGTTGTGGCCAAACTCCAGAACTACCAGGTAAAAGAGAAAATATTTCAAGGAGGCAGAAAGAAACAATTCAAATATCGAGGGTCCACAGTGAGGATTGCACAGGATTTGTCAGCCTCTACACTGAAAGATTGGAGGCAGTGGAATACAATTTTCTGGAAGGCAAAACAGCTCGGGTTACAACCAAGGATCACATACCCAGCGAGACTGAGCATATTCTTCCAGGCAAAGAGATGGTCATTAAATGATATAACAGAGTTCCAGAACTTCTTGATAAAAAAGCCAGAACTCAATGGAAAATTCAACCTCTAATTACGAGATGCAACAGTGACTTAGAAAGGTAAACCAGGAGAACACACACACCCTGCTATTTGATAAGAGCAAACTGGTTATAGACAAGTAGAGGGTATGACTATAAAATACACAAAATGATGATTTAAAAAAAATCTTATTAAGGGCTACAAAGGGACTGCAATGGAAGAAAGGGAATGGTTGAAGTGGAAAAGGATAAATTATGCCACTCATAGAGGCATAAAAACTGTATAGCAGAGGAAAAAAAGGGAGGGAGTTAGGAGGCATAGGAGCTTTTCCCTCATTGGTTCTGGTTCAAGGAGGGAATAACAACCAGCTAAGCATAGGACTCTATGGAGAAGAAATGCAAAATGGATCATTTTAGAGGGAAAGAGGGGAGGAAGAGGAGCTTCGCATGAGATTTGTTCTTGTCACTCTTGATGCAAAGAAGAAATAGCATATTTCATTAAGTATAAAAATATCCTACAGGCAGTCAGAGGGGGAAAGGGTTACTAAAGGGGCGTGGGAGTGGTTTGTAGGGAGGGAAGTAGTAAGGGGAAAGGGGAGGAAAAGGGAGGGGGGATGAAAAGGGAACACTGAGGGAGGCAGTGGTCAAAAGGAAAGCTATTTGGGGGGGAAGGGAGAAGGGAGGGAAAATATGAACATCAACAGGGGCAGGAATAGGATGGGGGGAAAGAAACAGATAACAATCATAACTATAAATGTGAATGGAATGAACTCTCCCATAAAACGGAGACAGATAGCAGAGTGGATTAGAAATCATAATCCTACAATATGCTGTTTACAAGAAACACATCGGAAACAGAGGGATACACACAAGGTAAAATTAAAAGGTTGGAAAAAAAATATATCATGCCTCAGCTAAAGTTAAATAAAAGCAGGGGTAGCAATTCTTATCTCAGATAAAACAAAAGCAAAAATTGACCTAATTGAAAGATATAAGGAAGGAAACTATATCCTGTTAAAAGGCACCATCGAGAATGAGGCAATATCATTACTTAACATATATGTACCAAGTGGTGTAGCATCCAAATTCCTAAAGGAGAAGGTAAAGGAATTAGAGGAAGAAATAGATAGCAAAACTATACTAGTGGGAGACCTTAATCTCCCCCTCTCTGAACTTGATAAATCCAACATCAATATAAACAAGAAAGAAGTTAAGGAGGTGAACAGGATTTTAGACAGGATAGGTATGATAGATCTCTGGGAGGAGGGAAGGGAGGAGGATAAAATGTGAAACTCAAGGAATTGTGGAATTGAATCCTGTAAACTAAAAGGAAACAAATTAATAAAAAAAAATTAAAAACAAACTAAAGAGTGTCCAGAAAGTTGCAATGCTGTTACAAATTTTAATACAGTGAGTAGCTCAAAATTTCACTAAGACTCATTGGAACACCTTGAATATGGAACTATAGGAAAAGATGATACTTTTTTGACCAGGGGGCAAAAATTTGTATTAACTCAACTAGTTTTTGAACTCATTTCTTGGGTTTTAACAATGGTTTAAACTGCATTCAAACTGCGCTAGTGAATATTTAATGGGGGAAATAAAATATAACTTTAAATTAAAATAATCCAGTTAAATAAAAATAGAGCAACAAAAATATTAAGGGGGAATTCTGGGGATGACTTATTTTCAGTAGCTCTTTAAAAAGACCCTCCCCCATCCCTTGTATATAGTCAAGCTGCAAAGAGAAAACAGCACTCATACTAAGGAGATGAGAGACAGATGATGATCCAACAAAGGAGCCTGAGAAAAAATAGTCAGGAAGAAAAGCACTTTTGATTGGAAACATCAATACAAATGACTAATTAACCAATGAATTAATCTATGACAAGTGAATGTCTTAAGTTGCTAATATTATGTTTTGCTCATCAAACAAAAGGGAAAAATATGGGATGCTTCTTAATTCTTAATTCATAAATAGTTATGTTTAATTCATTTAAAGTAGTTTGACAATGAGATTAGGTAGATTTTGTTTCTGTTATTGTTTAGGTGTTTTCAGTCTTGTCAGACTCTGTAATCCCATTTGGTTAGGCAAGGGGTAGTGTGCCATTTCCTTCTGTAGGTCATTTAACAGATGAGAAAACTGAAGCAAAGAAGTTTCAGTGACTTGCCCAGGGTCCCAGAACTGGTAAGTGTCTGAGGCCAAGTTTGAACTCAAAGAGATAAATATTCCTGATTCTAAGCCCTGCTCTCTGTCTACTGAGTCACCTAGCTGCTCAAGGTGGATACCAACCTTAGAGAAACAATATGATGTGGTAGCTGAGCACCTCCAACATGGGAAGAAGCTGTTATTAATATACATTTTTGAATGTGACCAGTCCTCCAATGCTGAAGACAAAACATGACTCCATGGGACTGTGATGAAGTATGGAGTAAGAATAAGAGTAAATTACCCAAATAGGGAATTGTTAGATAGGGAGCTGAAGCAGCAGAATCACAAATACAGAAGACAGGAAAAGAAGGATACCTTGGAGTAAAGCCTCTAAAAATAGGCCATGGCTAACTTTGGTAAAAGTGTACCTTATAAGAATAGTACATTCCAATAGTGCTTGTTTAATAGATATCCCTTCAATTGGTGAAGGTTTAAGACTATTGTTCAAGTACAGACTGTTCCACTTTCCAAACATGGATTCTTTGACAAATTCATTAATCTGTCTGGAACTCAGTTTCCTTCTCTATAGAATAAGGATAAATGAAAATGGTGATGAAGAAGGTGATATTGCAAAACAATGAGAGTTTAGGGAGAGACAGAGTAGATACAATCATATAGATCTTTGTATTCCAAGGTAAGGAATTAAATCTCATATCCTGTAACAATCTGGAGAAACTGAAGTTTTATGTTTTATTTCATCTTTCTGATCTGGGCAGTGACCTTTGTCTTACATGACTAAATTTCTATTCCCAATCCTTTAATGCCAGTGAATAGTACATTGGATGGGTGAATCAAACGGACCAAAATTAGAAGCCATTATCTTCACCATCATAATTTTCATCACCATGTATTGTCTTTAATTGTAACAACTTTACACTAACAGTTTAAAATGCATAAAACTTTTGAAGGCCTGACAGCAAATCTTTGCTGTCTTGAGTATCTTAAAAAAAAAAAACCTGTTAAAAGTTGAAAGAAAGACACTGCGTAGTTATTTGACATAATTTATTTAATTTAACTCCTGTGTTTTCTTGTGGGAAAACCGGCATTACATATTACATAGAAGACCAATTTTGAAGTATTGATGCAGCTAGGTGGCTCAGTGAAAAGGGTACTGGGACTTAAGTCAGGAAGACCTGAGTTTAAATATGACCTTAGACACTTACTAGTTATGTGACTCAGGACAAATCACTTAAACTCTATTTCCTTTAATTGATTGGAGAAGGAAATGGCAAAGTACTCTAGTATCTTTGTCAAGAAAACCCCATAGTTAGAGGTCCATAGGGTCATGGCCATTTGGACACAACGAACACCAACAATGGCCAACTCACCTAAGTTCTCAATTACCCAAGCATTGCTGTAATATTATAAAATACAGATGAGTTACTGATCTTCATCAGTGGAGTTATCAGACAAATATTTCTTTATTCCAGCAAAATCACACACTTGCAAAAAGTTTCTCATACCATAAATAATAGTATTCTCAGCCTCTCTATCCATGTCCGAAATCAATCAATTAATGAATGAAATACTTTGTGATGATTTATTAAGCAGCTACAATGGTTAGTACATTAAAAAAAAAAAGCTAAAGAAATTACAAGTCCCACACAGATTATTTCAGAAGATTGTGTCAATATACTATATAAAGAGATGACCTTGCTGACAAGTTAATGTTGATGCACCAGGAAGACAATCAAATATCTTTTCTTTTTGAAGAAAAGAGTCCTTAGAATCTTTTCCACACATAGGACACTGAACTATGTAAGGAAATCTATAGCATGTTATTTTAGCCAAGATATCTCTCTTTTCTGGATGCTGTAGGTATTTTTTTTGTCTTGGTATTTTAATGATGATTGTATAATCCTTACCTTCCTTATTCTGATATTTCATTGCTACATAGGTTTGGAATGTTCATTTGTCATACGGAAAAATTTCTCTCCATTGTTTTCAAGAAAGCAAGAGCCACCCCACTTATCTTGAAGTTTTATTCTGGAAGATACATTCCTCTCTCTTCTTCTTTCCCCTCCCTCTTCTTTCCTTCTCTTCCTTCCTCTCTTCCTCTGTTCCCTCCTCCTCCTTACCCCTTTCTTTTTCACTCTCCCTCTTTCCCTTGCTTTCTTGTTTCCTTTATTCCTTCTTCTTTCCATACATGCCCACTCTTTTAGCAAGAATGTGGTATATATGCACAGATATTTAGAACTTTTGACACAGCAAACATAGTGCTTGAATACCATCAGTTCAGATCAATTTTAGAGTGTTTATTGGTACACAGGAGAAAAAGAGAGATCTATTTGCAGAGACCCCCTGAGATCCTCTGGAGTTGGACTTGTTCAGTGTGAACTGCATTCTCCTTGTTAAAGCTGAAGGACAAAGGGTCACAGTGATTGAACTCAATTGGATTAAAATTAAACTGACTTTAGGTTCAGCTAACATAATGTGGCATGGAGTTGGCATTTAATTCCCCTTTGTTTACAAATACTAGACAATATGGAGCTTTTGAAGTCTCGTGAGGAATTCCTTTTGGAGAAGAAAACACATAAAAAGTAAGCTGTCTTTTAACTTTTGCTGTGTTTAGTACTTGAACAATGGAATTTAAAACCATATTTCCTTATGCAAAACATATTTTTGAAAAGTATGTTTTTGATACAGCTTATAAATATAATTTTTATGATTCAAGAGCTTTTTAAAAATATAAGACTTTATTTTACTCCTTTATGAATACATGATTTCATGAGAAAGATGGCACAGGGAAGAGGGCACTGAACTTAGAGTCAGGAAGATTTGATTTCAAATCCTCCCTAAAAACTTACTAGATGTATTTCACTGGGTAAGTCAGATATCCCCCTGGTGCCTCAGTTTCCTCTTTTGTAAAATGAAGTAGTTAGACCTCAATAGCTTCTAAGTTTCCTTTGAGCTCTAATTCTACTCTCCTCTGATTAGTGGGGTCACTCCCTTCAGTGATATAGATTATGACTGCTCTAGGACTTCAAAGTTCTTCTGGAGTGTCTGTGGATCAATAATTCTGAAATATTTCATATTGCTCCCTCCTGTGAATGTTACATTCCACCTGAATGTGTCTACTTGCTGTGATTTAGACATGACTTCTCATCTCCCCACTCCCTGCCTTCTAATAGGTTGTCCTCCCCGCTCTTCACATCTGCCTTTTCAGGTGAACAGTTTCTTTGAGGCATGAAGTTACATGAAGTCTTTCTGGATATTCTACTGAAATTCATTTTGTTTTTCATTTTTCAATCCCTTATTTCTAAACATGTTCTCCTTCACCCCAGCAGAAGATAAACCCTCTAAAGTGCTATTTTTTAAAGTGAGAAAGAAGATTGTCTTTAAGAGAACCTAGGTTCAAATTCCACATCTGGCAACTTACTCCCTGTGTGACCTTGAACAAGGAAATTTATTTCCCCAGGCTTGAGTTTTCTCTTCTGTCAAATGAGGAGTGTTTGAACTACATAATGTATGAGCTACCTTTCCACCCCAGATTATTTTTTCTACAGCCCTATGGTCTCTTGATGTACTTGCACTTGCATAGATCTAGTAGGTGTAGCTGGGTGACTGTAGGCGCACTTGGTCTGGAGAAATCTAGCCTCAGACTCTAGCTGTATGACCTTAGACAAGTCACTTAACTTCTTAACCTCAGTTTCCTCATCTGTAAAATGGGAATAATAATAACACTTACTTGAAGAAGTTTTATGAGGATCAAATGAAATAATATTTTTAAAGTGCTTTGTGAACCCTAAAGCACTGTATAAGTGCTTGTTATTAATACTATTATCATTATCTAATTGATTTGAAAGTAATAAAACTTTCTACCTTGAAAGGACTTTCCAATGCATGTTTTCTCCTGGATAGTCTTTGAAATATTATAGGAGGTTAATAACTACTGTAAAACAAATATGATTAGTTGTCAACATTTGGAAATCACGGTCTGATTTCTTTATAAGAAAAATAAAACTGAACATGCATCTGACCAGGCAATGAAAAAGAGGAGGGAGAGATTGATGGTGGGACAATGAGGTGAGGAGTACTCCAAGAAAATCAGAAAAATTCACCCTTTTCCTCTCTCTGACCACTGCACAGGTAACTTCATTGGTGCTGACAAAGAAGGATACATGTGCACCACTCCAACCAGAAGTGAGGAGTCTGTTAATTTCTCTCCCATAGGGCTCCTCAGACACAGTATATGTCAGAGGCAGACCTTATCCCCAGGCCTTTCAGGCTTGAGAGCAAATTTCTACACGATACCATGTTACCTCAATGATGAGCTCTCATGAGATAGAGGTTGTCAAAAATCTGGACTATTCTGGCAAACAAAGACCTGGTTTGTCAGCTTGGGACTGACCCTGATTGTAGAAAAGAAATATTTAATTTTAAATGCGCTGATACTTGACCATATGAGCTTGCATAGGAGAATATTCCTGTTATCTTTAGTTTTCCATAATGGGAGGTTTTATTTTCTTTTTAAGCAAATCTCTTTCCCTTTGAGGCCTTTCACAAATATTCTTTCCTTGACCTTCAAGTCTTCATTAGATCGAATGAACCGTAAGAGTTGAAGCTCTGTCCCGTTTAGCGCTTGATCTTATTTATGTGGCCCCAATATAATGTATTAGAAGGGGAAACTCTTTTCACTCCTGATTCAGTTTCAAGGCATCACAGAAAGGTCAGTTCACTGGGTATTAGAAATAAAATGGGATAATATGTGAAAAGTCAGCATTAACCTGAGTGGATGAGATTAGGAAAATCTTACAGGATAGAGCACTGAACTTGAGTCAAGAAAGCCTGTTTTTGAATTTCACTCTGAACAATAATTACAAATTGGATTGGAAAAAAAAAATCTTTAAAACTGTTTTAACCTCTATAAGATTAGGTGCAAAGATAGTTTTTGTTTCACAGGAAGATCTGTGAATATATAATGGAATAGCATACATAAATATATGTGTAAACTTTTAACTTCTATGAAATCATTTATTATCATTAAACTAGATAATTCTTCTAAGAGGTCCCTTTAAATTTCATTTTTTCCTATGCAAGCCTCAAGGTCACCATAATCTAAAAAGGAATTAAGTACCTAAGTGAACATCTTAATATACAAGGGACTTTAAGAATATTCCAAACCTGACTCCTTGCAGTTTATTATCAAAGTTCAGTATAGTAAAGCCAACAGAGGTGCATATAGAGGACATAATAATTTAATTCAATTCAACAAACATTTATGTAGCATTTGCTATGTACAATGCACCATGAGGAAGAAAATCATTAACCTCAGACAGTTTTCTTCTGAGCACTCTTTAAACTCTGAGGGAGTTTTAGATAAAAACTGAGTTCTGAACTCGTGAGAATACATTTGACTCTGGCCTTAGGGATGGCAGGGGGGAGAGGGGGAGATAGTAGAGGCAGAAGTAAAACCAAACAAGTAAGATGGACAATAAAGAGATTTTGTGCCTGTGAATGGATGGAGAATGACAGATGTTGGGGACCAAACATTGTCATATACATGTCTTTATGCTGAACTTTGTCATTATGGATTAAGCATTGGGCAGTCCATATTGCACTACCATGTTGACAGGATGGAGTACTGGGGAGACTTTTGTGAAAACTTTCAAACTGGGCTTTCTTTGGGGTCTAAGATAAACTCCATTCTTAAACTCATTCCATATATTCCATTACTTTACTTTTTCTATAGTGGATTTTTGCATGGAGGGGAAGTCAGACTTACTGTTCCTGCCTCCTCTCCCCCTCTTATTGTGACTTTAACTTAACACTGGACTTTAAAACTGCTATCATTATAAATGGTATTATTTTAAGTGTTTCTCAGGATGTGTATGACAGTGCATTAAAATCCTGATAATCACTTCAATCCCTGTCATTTATTCTTATTCAAATCCTTGTGGTGAGATTGGGAACAAGGGGAGGGCAATCAGAAGATAAACAGTTTAGGGAAAGAATTTTTACAACCAGTGTCTCTGATAAAGGCCTCATTTCTAAAATACACAGAGAACTGAGTCAAATTTATAAGAATACAAGCCATTTTCAATCGATAAAATTTGTAACAAAAGTTTGTGGAACTGAATATTGTAAACTAAAAATAAATAAAAATTAAAAAATAAATTTAATTAAAAATTAAAAACAAATAAATTAAACTAAAAATAAAATTAAAAAGATATATAGTTTGAACTAAAATATTAAGATTTTATAAACCTGGTTTGGATTTTTTTAGTGCAAAATGACTAGGGGTTGAATATGCATATTTAATTGGCATTAGTAGGAAAGAGAATACAATTTGGAACTCAATTTCTCCAGTTAAATGAGCTGGTAAACAAGTACCCTAGGCTGCTAAGGGAGAAAGCAGGGGCCATTTTCTTTACTTTAAATTTCTTCTGGCTCCAAAAAGAATCCTCTATCCCTGAGGAAGGAGTGAACTGAATGAAGTCACCTGAATGAAGGTGGAAGTAAAAAAGCAAAGATTCCCCTCTCAGTTATCTCTCTTCCCTCTTCATCATCACTCTTCCTTGCACTTAGACAACTAGTTCCTCAAAGTAGATACTCCATCTCACAACTGTAGATATTTTCACTGACTAATATACATGCCTAGAATTCTCCTTCACCTCCTCTCTGTTTCCTGTCTTCCTTTAAATCCCAGCTAAAATTTTACCTTCTACAATAAGTTTCCTGATCCCTCTTAATGCCAGTGTTTTCCATCTCTTGATTATATCCAACTCATCTTGCATGTTTGCCTCCCAATCCTGTTATGTTGATGTGAAGGCAGAGATTATTTTTGTGTTTTATGTGGGAATAGGATAAGGATGAAGGTTAAATAAATGATTTGGTGGAGATCAGATTATGGCAACTCCTGATTGGAAGGAAGAGACAGCTAATTAGAGGACAAGAATGTTACTAATATAACCTTGAAATATACTTTGGTAATCAGGAGACTGTTAAAATCAGGTTTCAAGTCAATGAAGCTAAGCAGGAAAAATTGAAGGCCTGGCTATCATGACAAGTATGAGGATATTGGCAACATGTTCATTGCCTCAATGCAGGGCACTCAAAGTGAGGCATTCCAGAAGCATCACAACACATCTGATGTCCAGTATTTTCAGCATTTTAATATAAGCATATCTTATCATCCAAAGTGTAATTTCTTTCCCCTTTCTTTCCAATAATAAGACTTGGCTCCCCTTCTTGGATCCTTCTTCTCAGACTCAACTGGTTTATAAAATATCTAGCAGTAATGGAGCATTTTAGTTCGGCATTGGGACTGTGTAATGCGAATGTAAATTTTAAAGATCTTCCCTGCCCTTAGGCTAAAGTGCACCTGAAGCCTGGGGTGGGAGGCTTGTTTTTCAGTAGATACTTCTTGATTGGCCAGTGAGTCAATAAGGTTGTTACATTCTCTGAGACAGGAGAAGGCTATATAAGCCCTGATGTGTAGCTTTGTTTTGGGACTCACTTTGAGAAGTGTTCTGTGATTTGATCTGAATTATGGGAAGCCATTGTTGAGAGTCCCCCGGCTTTGAAAAAACCCAGATGTTGAAACCCAGATGTTGACTGGGTATGGATGTGATGGTTGGACAGTTTGGAAATCTGTCTACTTGATATGTCTCTGTCTTGATAATTCTGCCTGTATATTTTGAAGTTCGGGATGCTGACCTTTTTCCCCTGAACAAGGTAAACGATATATGGTCTGACTGATTAAAGTAAGCTTGTTAACCCATTTTGAGTTGCTTTCCTTTAACAAAGCAGATCCAAGAACCTGTGCTAGCAGCAAACCCTGAGGACGCCGGGGTGCTTGCCGCTACAGACTGGAAGGCATAACTGTTATGTTAGGTCATAAGATTATAAACTCCTTGAGAGCAAGGCCTATTTTGTTTGATATTTCTTCAAAGTTCCTTACATAGTAGTGTCTTGTGCTAAATATGTACTTATTGAATTGAATTAGATTTAATAAGATTTTATCCAAGCATAGGCAAAACCTTTACCATCCTTAGCTCTGTATGTTTGGTATTTTTTTTGGGGGGGAGGTAAGGTGCAGAAGGATTTGCAGAAAGCACATATTAGTGTGATACATATACTGTATGACCTTTCAATCATTCTAGAAAACATAGGAGCGGACACATAGCAGATCTCCTAAATTTCAGTTTAGAATAATTAGACTGCTTGTCCTAAACATTTTCTCCTAACAAAGGCATAAAATAGGTTTAATGGATTCTGGAACATTTTGTTTGTTCAAATTGATACATATTCAATCCATTGTTTCCATATTTTAATTGCCTGTGGGCATTTCAATTTCTCTTTAGAAGAGGATTGAGAATTTTAAGAAGCAGGAAACTTGCTCTTTTGATATACCAGGTCTGTTGGTGAATATGCCCCAGTCTTGAAAGTAAAGCAAACATATTTATTATTGCTTTGTTTTCGGTTTCTGTGTGTGGATTGTTTGAATCGAATCATGTGAAATGCTCTATGCAATTATCTTAGATTAAAATCAGAAACTCCCAAAATCATGTTCCTAAAAAAGATCAAATCCTTCTCAGTGTTCTTGTTTAATTCTATATAATTTTATTTTTATTTAATTCATTTCTTTTCAATGCATAGAAATGTCCTTTTCTCTCTCTCCTACCAACCTGCATTGGGGAGAAAAGAAAAGAAAAACAACTGTTGTAATAAATATAGATAATTAAGCAAACTAACTCTTACCTTGACCATGTCCCAAAGTATATATTTCTCAACTTTCATTTTGAACCCTTGACCTCTCTATAAGGTTGTGGGTAACATGTTTCTTTCTGTATGTGACTTTTAAAACGTTTGAGGGACATAATTTCTGAGTAATTGAATCATTTTATTTTTTTTTATAAGCAATCAGGGTTAAGTAACTTGCTCAAGGTTACACGGCCAGGTGTTTCTGGGTGTGGTGCTGAGTATCTGAGCCCGGATTTGATCCAGGTCATCCTGACACTGGAGCTGGTGCTCTTACTCACTGAGCCACCTGGCCGCCCCTATAATTGAATCATTTTATTAACAATACAAGCATGTTTGTTAATAAAAGTTAGTCATTTGGCTGTTACTTTCTTATGCCAAAGAAAGACATTTTATGGTGGTAGGCTCACAGTTTATATGCTCTTGGAAGAGTATGTGCTTTGAGGGTAGCAATCAGCTCTGATAGGTTAACAATTAATGAGAAAATGAATATTACAATGAGAGTCTGGGCTTTATTACTATGAAGATCTTGTGGTATCACCCAAATTTTGATCGAGACTTAGCAGTTTTTTACCTCACCTGTCTGACAAAAGGGAGGATCCACATTTTCCAGACCTGTTGGAGGAAACACAATGAGTAGGAATGCATCCATTAACCTAAATGTAGAATTTCTTTTAGTGTCTGATCTTAGATCATACCTACCTGGGTAGGTATTTGAGAAAGATTTTCCACACTAGTTGGTTTCTGAATAAGAAAGTATTTTTATTTATCTATTTATTTTTAAAATTAATTTATTTTTTAGTTTTCAACAGTCACTTCCACAAGATTTTGAGTCCCAAATTTTCTCTCTATCTCTCCCCTACTCCCACCCCAACACAGTGCACATTCTGATTGCCCCTTCCCTCAATATGCCCTCCCATGTGTCTATATATACACATTTATGTGTGTATATGTATACAGGCTCATAGAAT
The DNA here is from genome assembly GCF_028583685.1 of Petaurus breviceps papuanus. Lineage (NCBI taxonomy): Eukaryota > Metazoa > Chordata > Mammalia > Diprotodontia > Petauridae > Petaurus > Petaurus breviceps. The sequence goes on from NW_027186473.1 coordinate 34,192,722, forward strand.
TAGAGGTAGGAGGGACTTTGGAAGCATCTAATCTCACCCCATTGTTTTATAGCTGAGAAAACTAAGCCCCAGAGAGGAGAAATGACTTGTCCAAAGTAACAGAAATAAGTGGTAAGGTAGACATTTGAACTCTAAGTTCTCATTCAAAATCCAGTGATCTTTTCACTGCACCATGCAACTTTATACAGCAAAGAATATAAAATCTCAGAAGCAAAGAGAGCTCTTTTCAATTTTAAAATTTGAGAAACCAAACAGTCTTGATGCTGCTGCTCTACCCATAAGCACAATGTAGACATGCACCAGAGACATTCTCTTACAGCAAGTAAAAAGGTTCCAGGGTCTGTGTGTGTGTATGCATGTGTGCATGTATGTGTGTGTGCATGTGTGTATATAAGGCTTGTGCATGGTAGGTTTGGGGTAGGGAGAGTGTAAAGGTTATTACATTTCACCCATTGAAGAATTGGCCAGCTTTAAAACGTTCATCCTTTTAAGTTTCCAGTCCTTAAGTAAAAGTGTAGCCAAGGACATCTAAGTGTTGGTATTATGTTATTTGCTATTTCCAGACTGGGTGAAGTACAACATTTCAAGCTCTATAGACATCAGAAGTGGATGTATGTGTGTAGAGCCTGAATAGCCAGCCCACTTTGGCAAAAGACAAGCCTCGTTCTTCTCACCAAGTTAACAGTTTCTTACCATCAAAAAACACATTTCTTAAAATACCCAAAACAAAACAGCAAAAGCAAAACAATCAAATAGACCTCTATGTGTGAAGTTCAGGATGTTAATTTCCCTATTTATGGTTGGTCATAAATTCTTCTGACCAAATTCTTCTGACAAATAGTCCTGACCACACGTTATTCTAAATACTATTTGACAAGGAAAAGCTTATTGAAAGTGTTCTTGCCTGCATGAATCAGGGTAGCATTGATAAAAGGTAAATACTTGTTTTTTTTAACATTACACATTGTTTGCAGAATTTAGCTTCCTTTTTCTTTTTCAGAGGATGGCATACATCCTTTTGCTTGTCTAATTGGAAACTGAACTGATGACTGATTTTTCATTTTATTCTTCATGAAAAGAGCCAGATTAAAATGACCATGATTTCTATTAGATTTAGAAAAAGACAACTTGACATTTTAATGGTGAACATTTAGGAAACATTGAATTGTGGATACATTAGTGAAATTTAAGCTAATGAAAATTACTCAAACACCTCAAACTGTATTAGGAAACTTTTTAAATCAGTTGAGGTAGCTATAGAAGAAGAAAGAGTGCTAGGCTTTGAATCTGATTATCTGGCTTAGCTTTCTGTTTCTGCCATATATTAATTGTATGACCTCTATTTTAGTTTTGTTAGATATATAATAAATGGTATAGGTTCATTTTGTTTTTGCTCATGTAGTTTATGTGTACCCATATAGATATGCCTCGAAGATTCTGTTTCCAGAGAGTTAAAAATAGATATTTTTAGCATCTCCTCCCCCAACCCTTATCTAGGGAACACTTTCACTACTGACAATAGGGAAAATAGGGAGACAGTACCATGATCATTCTGCTTCCTCCAACAGGTCTGGGAAAATGTGGATCCTCTCTTTTGTCTGTTCTCAGAGAGAGGAGGCACTGGGTTAGAATTATATATGTCTGCTCTTTTAAATATTGTTAGTCTAGGGAAAGCAACTCGTAGATTCAAACTACACTCCTGATCACTATTCCTTAAGAGAGAAAGGAGGACTACAGACTATATACTGAGTGTTTTCTTCCTTCCCACCAAAGGCCAGTTCCATAAGAAATACATGTAGTGAATATCAAATAAATGCTGATAGCAAAACAAAAATCATAGAAAATATACAGAAAATAATATATCATAGAAAATAGTAGCAAGTGAATAAATTCTCCCATTAGGAGTGAGACAATTCAGTTCAACCAAGAAAGAAAGAGAATCCCAGATGTCATCAAAGAAGAAATTCCTCAGAGCCCTTAGTGTAGCAAGTTGTGGAAAGGGGCATGATAGTGATTACAAACTTCTCTCCATGCTAGTTTCTCTCCAAAGTCTTTCTTTTGCTTCAACAATTTGCTGAAATGTTGGAATGGCATATTTTTTTTTTCAATACTGGAGGCCACAAGTGCGTCAGATCTTTCTTTCTAATTTTCACAGACTCCAGACTTCATTGTGGTAGGAGGGAGTATAGTAATCAATCTCCTCTAATTAGGAGAGAGATCCATATGATTAGCCCTTAAACAAAAGGTTACATATTGAATAACAATAATATTTAAACTATTTCACCTGTCATAGAATTGTTGATTCTGTTGTTGTTTGGTGAAAATTAGAGAAGATAATAATTGAAAAAAGTATCATATCGTCTAAAGTTTGTATAAATTCCAGTCATGGTTATTATTTACAATATGTCTAAGTTTAAATTAAAAATGAATTGAAACTCAGTTGCTTAGTGGTAACTGTACAGATGGGCATTGGACCTGAAATTTCATTGATACTGGAAACTTTAGGATGAGGAAGTTCCTCCATTTATGTAAGTTGGAAGTGCTCTGAAATTTGATCTTGGAGCCTTTTGTAGAGCACTAAGAAGTAAAATAATTTATTTGGAATGTGTCATAAGTCAGAATTGAACCTAGGTCTAGCTGTCTTTGAATTTAGTTCTCTGTACACAGTGTTCTGACATGAATATCTGAAATTGCATAAGAAAGATTGCTGAGGAATTTAATGAACCTATTTTAAGTTACATTGATAAATTTCAATAAGCTTTGCATTGACTCAATAAGGAAACTTTATATCAGGACATAAACAAGGCATAATTTTTCTGTTGACCTATTTCATTGTATTAGGGATTACTATGTCAGTGAGATTAAAAATAGTGGTTCTGGAGAGCTGGCCCTAATAGTTACTAGAAGACCTGGGTCAGACTTTTTTTTTCCAGAGACATACCAAAGGTTTCCATTTGTTCACATGTAAATTTCAAATCCTCTCCTCTGGTACTCTTCCCTACTTCCCAAACTATATAGGATATCTAATTTTTCTCTGTCATTAATATTTAATTCTTTCAAAATTGGTTTATTTAGAGCCACACATGAAATGTGGTGAGCAAAGCTTTTTCTTTTCTTTTTTAGCCTCAGGTGAGATGTTTAGAGGACCATATAACTATCCTCTGGGGAACTATTTTGCAGTCTGCCTCAGCTCCTCTTTGCTTATCTTTCACCTAAAATGTTCTCTGTATTTTTATTCTATCTCTATCTGTCTCTTTCTGTCTTTCTCTCTCTCTCTCTCTCTCTTTGTGTCTTTGTTTCTGCTTCTATGTCTTTCTGTCTCTGTCTCTTTGTGTCCAAATCTGTCTCTCTCTCTTTTGCTGTCTCTCTCACTCTTCCTCTCTCTCTTTCTCTCTGTCTCTCTTTTTGTCTCTCTCTCTCTGTCTTTGTCTTTCTGGATTGTAAATTTAGAGAATAGAGATACTACTGAAGTGAACTTCCCCTACCCAGGTCTTTCTTACATGGCCTCTATACCCTGGTATGCTTCCTCCTTAGACTGACTTTCCTTCAGGTTACTCTCTCCATCGACCACTTTATCCAGATTAAATGAAAAAAAAGGATAACATGCTAGTTATAGGACTGAGCTTACTAATGCTTTCAGCTGCCATCAGTTTTAGAATGCATGCAGCTTACTTCTACTAAACATCATTGAGTTACAGGTCTTGTTCACTTTGCTTATGTTTGAACTTGTTCATGTATAGTATAGAAGCAGCTTAGAGTACCTTAATGATAAAGTACTTTTGTTTTATTTTTGTATTTATTTCCTAACATCTCAATTCATTTTTATTTTCACAGTAGCATTTATGTGATAGCTTTCAGTATTCCATTTTGATTATAATGGAAGAATGATTCATGTGAATATGAAATAATGTAGTTCTTGGTGAAAGTTTCTATTACTCCTCCCCAATATGGTCAGTTGGAAAACATACTGACTCTAGATTCAAATACAAGGCCTAGATTCAAATATTGCCTCTGACATGCTCCATTTTTGTGACCTTGGATAAGTCTCAAACTTATGTCTCAATGTTCTCATCTATAAAATGAGGAGGATTCTTTCCACAACAGGTGGCGAAAGATCTTCCTACCAAGTCCCTACTTTTTGGCAACAGCAATGGGAAAGAGGTTGTTAGTAATAGGAAAAAGTAGGAGGGGTTGAAATATATTAATTACTCATAAAAATTAGAACTATTTTATGAAACTAATAATAAAGAAAAAAAGTAAAGACGTTGACCTTTAACACGGAATAAATGCCTGTCAGTTATTAAAAAAAAAAAAGGCTTATAAGAGAGTACTACAAAACATGTGCTGGGGCTACAATTTTCTTTACATCAGGATTTAAAATATTCCTTTCTGGCTTCATTTTAAGAGGGCTATTATGGAGGCAGAATATTTGCATGAGTAATATCATAATTATTCGTGTTCTTATCCAACATTTGACCTCTAAAATGCTTATGACTAGGAGCCTTTGCACAGTTCTATTGCTTCATATCTATTTCTCCTGAGCAATTTACTTTCTGTAAAATATTGAATTACCTTTTTTCAGGGTCAGCTACAAAATCACAGGATACAATAAATTCATTTAATCTGCCTGTGTCCACAATTGGCTTGGATCTCCTACTTCATTTACGGACACAAAACATCAAGAATAAAACTCAAATCTCCTTTGCAGGAAAGAAACAATTTTTTGGCTTTCATGTTTAACAACTGCACAACCTCTTGCTCAAGATTAAACACTTTATTGTGTCCACAGGCAGTTGCATATTTATTACTCCTGAGGCAGTGGTATTTGAAATAAATGGAATTGAAATACTCTATGAAATAGTATCTGAAACCCATAATTCTTGAGCAGTTCTATCCCAATGGAAAAGAAAATATTTCAGCTAGCCTACTATGAGAAGTATAGTTCCTGTGGGCACAACAAGGCCATAAAAGGAAAGGAAACTCTCACTGGTCATTCTTTTTGCTGTAGATCTGGCTTTTATGTGACTATAGGAATATAATACTTCTTCTGATTCCCTCCTTTTTCCATCTGGATGAGTAGTGACTGAGTGAAAGTTTTGCTTTTCCAGGTTTCTTCTTAGAACGTAGGATTTACCTGAGATTTGAAGGAATCCAACAGGCAGAGATAAGAATGGAGAGTGTTGGGGCAGGTAGGTGGTATAGTGAATAGAGCACTGGCCCTGGAGTCAGGAAGACCTGAGTTTAAATCCAGCCTCAGACACTTAACACAAAAACTAACCATGTGACTTTGAGCAACTCACTGAAGGCCAATTGCCCTGCCTTCACCCTTCCAAAAAAGCAAACAAACAAAAAAAAGAGAATGGACAGTGTTTTTGACATTGGGGACAACCAGTGAAAATTCTCAGCATCATCAGGCTGAATAAAATGAAAAATGACAAATGCCAGAGCAGCTGCGGTAAAATTCTAATACACCATCAGGGTAACTCCAAACTAGTCTAAGCACTGTAGAAAACAATTTGGAATTGTGGCCTCAAATTCATTAAACTGTAAAGCAGCAATACCACTATATTCTTAGTCTGTAACCTCCAAGAGATCAAAGAAAGAAGAAAAAGGACTCCTTTCCACAAGAAAATACGTAGTCGTTCTTTTTGTGGTGGTGAAGAAGTGAAATCCTAGGACATTTGCATCGGTTGGAACCTGGATGAATAAATAATGGTAAATAAAAGTAATGGAATGATTTTCAATGTAACAAAAGATGAAGAGGTTGATTTCAGAAAAAAAAAACACTGGGGAGACAATAAACTGATATAAAGTGAAGAAAACAGAAGCAGAACAACAATTTTTACAATAGCAACAATACAGTGAAATTAATTCACTTTGAAAGAGTTGGTGTGGAGCCAAGGTGGCTGATTAAAAGCAGGAACTTACTTGAGTTCCCTTTGCCACCACCTCCAATACTTATAAAACATGACTCTAAACGAATTTTTGAGCTACACATCCTACAAAGTGAAAGAGAGAAACAAATCTTCCAGTAAAGGCACTCTGACAGGCCAGCAGGAAGGTTTATCCCACCAGGCTGGGAACGAAGCATAGTCCCCAGTGAGCCATGCAGGCTCAGACCTAGGGATGCCCCTACCAGTGGCACAGACAGGCCAGAGCAAACTTCAGGAGAGTTAATCACCAGCAGCTGTGTTGGTTTCCAGACTTCTCAACCTGTAAACACCAAAGAGAAAGTAAAAGGTCAGTAGGGAACTCTGTTGATCCAGGGTGAGAGAAGAGGGTGATTTAGCCCCTGCCCCCAGAACAAGAGGTGGTGGCAGGGCAGCAGCTATAGATGCCACTTTTCAAAAGTCTGTGCTTCTAACTTCTCTTTCCCCAACCTGCCCTTCCCTACATGATCCTCCCTCTCATCCCCTTCCCCCCTACTCTCCTGTAGGATGAGATGCCCTATTTAGTGTGTATGTCATTCCCTTCCTAATCCAAATTCAATGAGAAAAAGTTTGACCCATTCCCTTTTGCCTTCCTGTTTTCCCACTCCATTGTAACAGTTTTCCCTTACCTCTTCTATATAAAATAATTTACCCCATTCTGTCTCTCCCCATCTACTCTCAATATATTCCTCTCACCTCTCAAATTCACCTTTTAAGTATCATCCCTTTCTATTCAATTGGTCCTGGGCCCTCTATCAATGTATACAAGAACACATATATACACACACTCACATATGTATTCATATGCACATATGCCCTCCTATATAGACATATATGTACATAAACATATACATACATATTTATATTCCCTTCAACTATTCTCACACTGAGAAAAGTTTCATAAGTCACAATTATTGTTTTCCCATGTAGGAATATATCTATATCTATATCTATCTATCTATCTATCTATCTATCTATCTATCTATCTATCTATCTAGTTCAACTTTGATAAGTTCCTTATGATTTCTTTGCCCTGTTTACCTTCTTATGCTTTTTGTGTCTGAATGGCAAATTTTCTATTCAGCACTGAATTTTTCATCAAAAATGCTTGAAAGTCCTCTATTCCATTGAATTACCATATTTTACCTTGAAACATGATGCTCAGTTTTGCTGGGTAGGTGATTCTTGGTTTTAATCGCAGCTCCTTTGACATCTGGAATATCATATTCCAAGCCCTTCAATTCCTCAGTGTAGAAGCTGCCAGATCCTGTGTTATCCTGATTGTGTTTCCACGATATTCAAATTGTTTCTTCTTGGCTGATTGTAATATTTTCTCCTTGATCTGGGAATTCTGGAACCTGGCTACAATATTCCTAGGAGTTTTCTTTAGGGATCTTTTTCAAGAGGGTATCAGTGGATTCTTTCAACCTCTATTTTTCCCCCTGGTTCTAAAACATCAGGGCAATTTTCCTTGAGGATTTCTTGAAGGATGATTACTAGGTTCTTTTCTTGATCATGGCTTTCAGGTAGTACAATAATTTTTAAATTATCTCTTCTAGATCTATTTTCCAAGTCAGTGGAATTTTTCCAATGAAATATTTCACATTGCCTTCTATTTTTTCATTTGTTTGGATCTATTTAATGGTATTCTGCTTTCTCATAAAGTCACTAAGCTTCCATTTGCTCCAATATAATTCTGAAGGAATTATTCTCTTCAGTGAGCTTTTAAAATTATTTTTCCATCTGGCAAATTTGCCTCTTTAAAGCATTCTTCTCCTCATTGGCTTTTTGATCCTCTTTTGCCATTTGAGTTAATCTATTTTTAAGGTGTTATTTTCTGCAGTCAGATTGTTGACTCTCTTTTCATGATTTTCTTGCATCATTCTCATTTCTCTTCCCGATTTTTTTTTCCACTTTTCTTATTTGGTTTTCAAAATCCTTCTTAAGCTCCTCTATGGTATATAAGCAGTTCATATTTTTCTTGGAAGCTTTTGGTACAGGAGTTCTGACTTTTCTGTCTTCCTCCTGTTCCGTGCTTTGATCCTTTTTGTCCCTAAAATAGGAGTCTGCAAGCACCCCAGCTTCCCCAAGGTGGTTGCCAACACAGTTTCTTAGATGTGCTTCTCTAGAGGATAGCAACTCAAAATGGGTTACCAATCTTGCTTTAATCAATCAGACATATATCATTTACCTAGTTCAGGGGAAAAAAGGTCAGCACCTGAAACTTCAGAGTATAAAGTGGTTACAAGCAGAAGTTACAAGACAGAGAAACATTTCAGCAGACAGGCTTCCAAACTGTCCAACAATTACATATATCCATACCTAATCACAGTTACCAGAGTGGGAAGCATCAGTATCTGGGTTTTCAAAGCTGGGGGGGCTCTCAATGGCTGCACAGAGTCTCATCTGTTCAAATCACACAACACTTCTCAAAGTGAGCCCCAAAACAAAGTTTCATATCAGGGATTATATAGCTTTCTCCTAGGTCAGAGAATGTAACAACCCTCTTGACCCACTGCCCAATCACAAAGCACCAAGGTGTGGGTGTTCCTGAAAAACAAGCCTCCCACCACAGGCTCCAGGTACACTTAACCTCAGGGCAGGGAAGATCTTAAAAATTTATATTCCTATAACACTCATATTGCCACTCAATTACTTGACTTTTGAACTTTTTGCCACAGTAAAACTCTTCTTCCAGAGAGGAGAACTTTGCCCAAATTGCTGGGGTTTTCACAGCTGCCAGAAATGTTAGTTGGCTGCCCTCTCTGAAGCCTCCTCATGCTTTGGCTCACTGGTCACACACCCTAGGACCTCCACCTTAGACAGCAATCCCGATCCAGGCAGGTTAAACAAGAGCAATTACCCCTCAGAATGGTTGCTTGGTCCCCCTACAATCTGCATGCCAGGAACTCTGAAGCAGACATGCATTTGTTGCCACCCCACCTCAGCTGCTTCTCCCTCTGCGGCCAGAGGCCAGACCACGCTCCCAGACCCCCTCTTCCCACAATGTCCACACTGACCTCTCAGTTCTTATTTGGCATTTATGGGTTGATAATTCTGGAAACTGACACAGCTGCTGGTGATCTTCTGCAGCTAGATCAGCTGCACTGAGGCTAAAACCCTGGACTCAGGTGGGGCTGGGCTCTGCTATTGGCCTCTGTTTTATGGGAGAGTTCATCACATTTACAGTTATGATTAATATCTGTATCTTTCCCTCCTCCTTATTTCCTCCCCTGTTTATGCTTTTATATCTCCCTTCTCCCTTCCCCTCCTTAAGAGTTTTCCTTTTGGCCACCACTTCTCTCAGTATTCCCTCCCTATCCATTGTCTTCCCTTTACCTTCCTTCCCTTTACAATTTCTTCCTTCCCTTCTAATCTCCTACTCTTTCCCCCCATTTCCCTTCCTACTGATTGTAGGGCATAATAGATTTTTATATTTAACAATGTATGTTATTTGCTCCTTGAACCCTGGTCCAAAGAGAGTACATCTCACAATGCTCCTCTTCCTCTCTTTTTTCCCTCTACTATAATGAGTTTTTGTGTCTCTTCATGTTAGAATCTAATACTTAACTGTTTATGTTATTCTTTCCTTGTACCAAAATAAATGATAGTAAAGTTCATATAACATTCTCCCTACATTTTTTCCCTCTAATATAGTATGTTTTTATGACTCTTCTTGTGGCATAATTGTCCTTTTTCTTCCTCCTCCTTTCCTTTTCTCCCCTTTGCAATCCCTTCGTACCCCTCAATAAGGTTTTTATCATCACATTGTTAATTTATACCCATTTGACAATTATACAGTTCTTGACAGATATCAGCTTCCCATATAGGGATGTAGACAGTTTGCTCTTATTGTATCACAAGTTATGTTAGTGAGTGTATGTGTCTATGTGTTTTCCTTGTTTACCTTTTTATGTATTTCTTGAGTATAGTATTTGGAGATCAATTTTTCCATTGAGCTATGGCTTTTTCATTAGGAATTTCTGGAAGTCCTGTATTCCATCGAATGACCATCTCCTTGCCTGAAAGATTATGCTCAGTTTTGCTAGATACTTGATCCTTGGTTGCAGTCCAAGCTCTTTTGCCTCACGAAATATCATATTTCAGTCCCTATGATCTTAAATGTAGAATCTGCTAGGTCCTGTGCAATCCTGACTGTAGTTCTGCAGTATTTGAATTGTTTCCTTCTGGCTGCTTGCAATATTTTTTTCCTTCACTTGATAATTCTGAAATTTGTCTACAACGTTTCTTGGAGTTTTCAATTTGTGTCTCAGGAGGTTTTTGGTGGATTCTTTTGAAAACTATTTTACCCTCTGGCTCCAGGACCTCAGGGCAATTTTCTTTCATAATTTCATGGGAGAAGTTTTCCAGGCTTTTTATTTTTTTCATCATGAATTTCTGGTAGTCCAATAATTCTTAGATTATCTTTCCTGGTTCTGTTCCTCAGGTCAGTTGTTTTTCCAGTAGATATTTTACATTTTCTCCTAATTTTTCAATCTGTAGGTTTTGTTTGACTGATTCTTGATGCCTCAGAGTAATTAGCTTCAATTTGACTGATTCTTGATGCCTCATAGAGTCATTAGCTTCAATTTGACTGATTCTAATTTTTATAGAATTATTTTTCTTGGTTTATTTTTGAAGCTCCTTTTCCATGTTTTCAGATTTCATTTTTAGAGATATATTTCTCCAGTTAGATCTTGAACCTCCCTTTCCAATTCACAAATTTTACTTTTTAAGGATTCAATTTCTTCCATGAGATTATCTTCCATTTTGGCAATTGTAATTTTAAAGGAATTGGTCAATTTATCCTCTCCTCTCTAATTTGGCTTTCAAAATCCTTCCTGAGTTCTTCAAAGAATGCTTTTTAGGCTTATGACCAGTTTATATTCCCTTCTGTGGTCTGAGGTGTGAGTATGGAGTTAATGCTGCCCTCTGAATTTGGTTCTTTTGTCTCACAAGAATATGATTTAATTGTTTTTGATTTTGTTTTTTCCAACTTTCTTCTTTCCTATTGTGATTGACTATTTCCTGACTTTTAAAGTGGATTTCTGCCTCTGGGGTACAGGGAGCTCTCTCCATACTCCTCAAGTTGGGAGCTAAGGGCTTGGTTGTTGATTTTGTGTACTTTGGCCTCTGGGTGTCTAGACTGAAGCCAAGGTCAAGACTTTCAGTGTTTCCCCTAGGTTACCCTGAGGCTCACATTGTAAGATGTAGGGAAGAGGTGGTCTGGTCACTTCATATTTTTGCCTTTTTGCCCCTGGGCTAGAGCTCAGGTAGTCTCAGCAGCTGGTGGCCAGATGGTGTTGGTGTCTTCAGATTCCCCTGATTATGCTAAAGGACATACGGGCTTCTGGTGTTACCTGTCTCCTGCCCCGACTCCCCTTCCCCCCAGCTCTGTCCTTCAGTATCTCCCACTGGTCAGGTGACATGGGGCTTGTTGGGATGCCTCTTGCCCTTCACTTCAGCCTCAGCAAAGCCTCAGTCATACCCTTCCTCTAAGACTCAGAGGCCTGCGACTGGTTCCACTATTTCATGATATTACACTGGTGTACTAATCTCTAGGTTTTCAGGGTCAGAGTGGCAAATTAGAGCAGCTAGGGTTTTCTCTCCCATCTTGGCTCCTGGAAGTTCAGGTAGGTGATTTTGAAACATCCAGGCTGTGGGTTGATAGCCCCAGGCAGACCCTGTGCTCTTACCTAGCTCCAACAGATCCTCTGTCCTTCAGTGAGAGGTTTGAGAATCTTCCATGCAGTGGATGAATTTGCTTGCCAGGACTTGGTCTGAATCCGTTGTGGTCTAGTCTTGGGTCTGTGCTGGTGCAGCCCCACGTGCTTCATGGTCCCCCCGCCCAATCCTATGTGGGCACTTTCCTGACTGGGAACCTGTCACATTCCTTCTCCCAATGGATTCTGTCACTCTAAAATCTGTTCAGATTCACTTTTTAGAGGTTACTGACAGAATTCATGGAGTAGTTCAGGTGAGTTCCTGCTTTTATTCCACCATCTGGCTTCACCACTGAGATAGAGATTTTTTTTTTATTGCTTTTGGTACATATTGACTTTTCTCTTCCATTATACTGTGAGAACCTCAAGGGCAAAGATACTCTTTTGCCTTTTTTTATTCCTAGGCTTAGCAATGTTCCTGGCATGTAGTAGGTATTATTACCTTCTTGTTGACCATTATCTTGGAAGATAAATCACATGAAGGCCAATGTCACTAGATTGTAGAGTTCATGGTGGGGTGTAAGATATAAGAAAATTAAAAAGTTAGAAAGAGTCCATATTATGTTCTAATTCTATCCTACTTGAGAAAAACAACTACTGTGTTCTCCAAAAATAATCTTTCAAATAGCTGGAGATAATTATCTTTTCTTGCCTTAGTCTTCCTTTCTTTGCAATAAATATTTCACGTTTTTTTTTCAAATTATCCTTACCAGTCATAACTTTCCTCTTCTTGGTTGACCTCCTCTGAATATGCTTCATTTGTGGTTTACATTAAGAAATATCACCCACAAATGAACATATACTTCATGTGTGATTTTATCAGTGCAGAAAAATGTGGGAACAATGTCTTGCATTTTCTGCCCACTAGATAGATAAGACGTATAGACAGACAGATAGATAGATGATAGATAGGTAGGTAGATAGATAGATAGATAGATAGATAGATAGATAGATAGATAGATAGATAGATAGGTGTAAAGCCAAGCACAAGCAGCTTTCCAGAGGACTGCTGCTTTGAACAACTTTCAAGGTTTTGATTACATAGTATAGTGAACACTCTATTCAATAACAAATCAGAGCAAAAAATTCACAGAAAATCAAGGTACAGCATTCACAATGTTACAACTTATCACAGAAAAACAAAATACAGCATTCACCATGACTTATCACTAAAATGGCCACATAGATTTCACCAAAGTGGTTACAATAGTTTTCAACAAAGTAAAATTATTTAGTAACTCAATCATTAAGGAGGCTTGCCTTCTTAATCGTTCAATCATCATTAAGGAAGCTTGTCTCCTTAAGGGACACAAAATACAAAAGTCAAAGTACTCCATCCCTGGGTTATGCATTCATTTAGTCAATCACAGAGTCCTTAATTCAACCACAAAGTACAAATCAGGAAGAAATTACAATTACATCAGTTACTACTCAACAGAAAATAACGCAGTTCAGCAGACAGGCCTTCCAGCTGTCTGACTATTACATCCCTATGTATTTAGTTATCAGAGAGGGAAGAACCAACTTTTGGGTTTTCAAAGCTGGGAGGGCTCAGTGGCTGCCCAGAGCCTCATCTGGCCAAATCACACAACTCTTCTCAAAGTGAGTCCCAAAGCAAAACCTCACATCAAGGTCAGTCACTACTCAGACAATTTAATGAGTCACTACTCAGTATTCATGGAGAGGTCTTTTAATCTTGACTCAAGGCAGGCTTTCATCTTCCCTGGATCCCCTTCCATTGTCGCTGCTCCTACCTGAATTCACCAAATTGTCACCTAGGTACAAAGGCAGACAGCTCCCAGGTCCTTGTCCAGCTCTCCACACAGTTCCCCTTTCACACTGAAGCTCACAATGTCCAGTCCACCTTGAATCCTTCACAGTCTTTCTTCCTGGCAAGTCAAGGCTGAAAAAAGGCACAAACAGACAAAATACTGACATCACAGTCATGTTTCTGGCATGACAGAGGCAGCTCTGGCTGGCCCTCAGAAGACTTCAGGAGAAGTTTCAGCTGTTTCCCAGAATCAAAACCACTTCATCCAAGTTCTCAAAATAAAAAATTATTCTCTCCAGCCTGGGCCTCTCTTCCTCAACCTCTAGGACCTGTCTCCAAGAAGATCTGAAATTCCAGCTAGGGCTTCTCCTTATATACCTATTAGCTCCTCCCTGTTCTGCCCCTTCTTGTTATATGAACATCTTCCTGTTATGTCAGCAACAGGGGCTCAAACCTTCTGTTTCTTTAACAGAGTCTTAGTTTGAAACTAGGTGCTAAGTACCTCTTAGCTTTCCAATATGAAGAGATCTTCAAATTTCATTACCATTATGATAGACATGACAATAGAATCATTTAAAAGAATTTTGACAAGTTAGAACATTAATCAAAAATGAATTGGATGAAATTTAATTTGGTTACTTACAATATACACTCCTGCAATTTGATTTTTAGGGGGAAAAGTTAACTGTTTGGGAACAAGGAAAGGGAAATCTAGATTTATATGATATCATGTAAAATTATGTGCAAAAGATTTGAGGGTTTAGTTAACTCAAAGTATAAGCTAATATTATTTTGTTACTGCTACAGAAAAAATGTGGCGATAATAATAGCAATTGATGATAAATACCATCTTACATTTGAACACATACCCACATGTATGCATACACATAAACATTCTTTTATTGGTGTGGGGAAATACCTGGTATAAAAAAAAAACCTTTATAGTGTTATAGAATCAGCAAAGTCACTGAGAAATCTAGTGTGTTGTGTGTTATTATACAATTAGCATATGTCAGAGGCAGGAATCAAGCCCAAGTTTTCTTGACACCTTGACTAGATCTCTGCCTATTAAGTGAGAAAGAGAAAGACAGGCAGACACAGACACAGGTAGAGATAGACACAGAAAGACAGAGATGAAGAGATAAAAACAGAAGACTAGACAGAGACAGAAAAAGAGAGAAATGGTACTGGACTTAAAGCTAAAGATATATAAATCTAAATTTCTGTGTACCAGATGGGTTGCTGAGTTGAATGAATGAAGGGATTTTCATGCCAGGGAGTTTCCTACACTGATGGAATCACAGGTCTGGACCAATATATAAAAAAAAAACAGAGCCTAAAATTTTATTTTAGTTCGAGCAGGGACTCAATTCTGTTGGCTCACACTTTTAGTTAACTAAAATCTCCAGATCTTTTAATTTCCCTCACAGGAATGCTGTAAATTCAAGTTTTTGTAATCTTGTATGTATGCAATTGATTTTTTTTTTAAATCTGACCATGACTTTTCTGTAACCAAGTTAAATGATATCCTGTTGGATTTTGCCTAGCATCCTAATATGTCAATATAACTTTAAACTAATTTCATCATCACTTGCATATTATCTCTCTCTGATTTATATTATCTGTAGACTTTCTAAAAATGCTGTCTATAGTACTGCCCTAGTTATTGATAGAAATATGAAACAATATAGGTTTAAAAAAGCCATGTGGTATGCTTTATCTTGAGTGTTTATAGAAAGATAGGTGTTTAGATTATATGAGTGCTCTGGTGGGGACCAAGGTGCGGTATCTTTGGATTCTTAGAAAATGAAGTGGTATTTTTCAGCTTAGACTGAAACAAAGCAGGACTGAAAAAATATAGATGTGCATATGTATTTCTCCTTATTTATTCAGCATCTGAAGAAACACTTGACTTTATACTAACCCAATAATGTAAGTTCTTAGAAATGTTCCTTAGTATTCTATAGAATATATACAGAATCACATTTATTGGGTTGAGCCCCATTTATATGCACACACACACTCATAAGAGGTAGAAGAATGTAAATATATATATACATATATATGCATATATACATATACATATATATGTGTATATATATATATATATATATTGTTGGTAGATTGACTGACTGTAAGACCACCAAAGAGATAGGTTTCTCAAAGACTTTTCATGTTCTCTTCTAGCAGAAACTAACTTGCATTTACATCCAAAAGATTGGTGACCTTTTCAGGTAGGAATAGAAACATAGCAAATACCCTGCATGTTATTGTAACAGTTGCCTGAGAATCCATAATTCTTTAACATATAGTTTAAATTATATTCTTCCGTAGAGTTCCCTCAAAAAATATTGCATTTTTAGGCCCTTTCTTTCTGTTTTCCATGTTTCAACACTTCAGGTGCCTCTGAAAAAGCCACAGTTAGAATTTTCTGTATTAGCATCCTTCCACCTGTGAACTTGCCAAGCCTGTTGTTGATAGCTATTAACAAACTGCTAACAACTCTTTTTTATAATATATTCAAATGCCATAACACCTAAGAGAATTCCTTCTTAACTTTATGAGACATTTATTGTAAACAAAAACAAGTAATAAATGTAGACTTTATCATTTATCATCACTTGGATATGAATCTATCTATAGGCATACCTAATTTTATTGTATTTCACTTCACAGATATTGCATTTTTTCAACAAATTAAAGGTGTGTAACAACCCTACCTGAAGCTAGTCTATCAGTACTATTTTTTTCAACAGCATATGCTCCTATCCTGTCTTTCTGTCACATTTTGGTAATTCTTATGATATTTCAAACCCTTTCATTATTATTATATCTTGGATTGGTGACCTTTGATGTTACCATTGTAATTTTGGGGTTATGCCTTGAAATGTGCACATCTAAGGGAATTTCGTTGATAAGCGTTGAGTATGTTCTATTTCATGAACTGACCATTTGCCACTCTCACTCCTTCTTCTTAGGCCTCCCTATTACTTGAGACATAACAATATTGAAATTTAGCCAACTATTAACCCTACCATGTCCTCTAAGTGTTCAAGTGAAAGGAAGAATTAATTAATGTGGGAAACTTCATCGCTGTCTTATTTTAAGAAATTGTCACAGCTACCCCAACCACCAGCAACTACTATGCTGGTCAGTCAGCATCCATCAACTATGAGGCAAGGCCCCCTGCCAGTGAAATGATTATGACTTACTGAATGGTGATTGACAATTTTTAAAGTAATAAAGTATTTTAAAGTATACACATTTTTAGATATAACACTATTTTATGCTTAATAAATTGCAGTATAGTATAAATATAACTTTAATATGCACTGGTAAATCAAAAAATTCATGTGACTGCTTTATTGTGATATTTACTTTGTTATAGTGATCTGGAAATGAACTCATAATATCTCTGAGGTACATGTTCCTATATCATGGTGAGTGATGAGTTTGGGCACTTTAGAAAACCTTGCTGGAACTTAAGCTGGATAAGAATAAGTTGTAATTGGAGAAAAAAAAAGGATGCTGAAAGGATGTGTAACTAAAAGAGGATGTGACACATGAATGTTGAGACTTTTTACGTGCATAAGTGTGTGTGTGTAAGAAGTTTATTTTTTTCTAATTTTGGGAAATACCTTCAGTCTAGTAACTGAAGTCTACTTTAAACAAGGGGTAAAATTGTTATTATGATTCAATCAAATAAGCTTCCATTAATTAATTATTATGCCCTGGGCACTGTGCTAGGTGGGCAGAGACAGAGACAAAAATACAGAAAAAATAAACACTCCCTTCACACAAGAAGCTTAGATTTTAACAGGAAAACAATGATGATACACATAATTAAATATAGAATAAATATGAAAATAACAAATGCAAAATCAATACAATTGAGATAAATATAAGGTAGTTTAGGATAGAGGGCACTAGAAGTAGATGGGATCAGGGGAGAACATACAAAAACACGCAAGCTAAATTAATTTGCAAGTTAGTGCTTAAGATATGTCTTTAAAGAAGAAAGGGACTCTACAAGATGGAGGTAGTGCATTGCAGAAAGATGGAACATTATGTGAAAAGAAAAGAGATGTATCACAGAGTTTTGGTGAAGGAGTAAAATACAAAATAACCTGGGGTCAGGTTGTAAAGGACTTTAAAGTTATATAGTCTTCTGAACAGCATCACTACTTATATGGAAAAGAGATCACTGTATGCATATACCTACTCAACAGAATCCTGAAATTTGCCCCAGATTGGGAAATGATCAAGAAAACAAATGAGAAACTACTTCTTTAACCACCAAAACAGAGATAAATGAAAAAGCAACAAGCAATAAAAGGGGGCAAAGACAGCACTAGTATGGAATAGTTTCTTAATGGGATTGTGGAGAGGAAAGAGAGACATGTAGTCTTCAAGGCTCTGTGCCTGCAGGCAGAAGGAGTAGAAGGATCACTTGAGAAAGGCCCACTTTGAAATCCAGGGAATGGCAGTAGGTCTTAATCAGCATAATCATTGCATACCTTTGCAGCTGGTATACTTCAGGAACCAAGATCTCTGAGGTCCCTAACAGTCTCTCCTAAGATATCAGAGTGTAACTTTGTTTTCGAGTTTTCCAATAATTCCATGAGCACGAGGTCTTCCCTCCCCTTTCCCCTCCTCTGGCAGAGTGGGATAGACAGCACAAATTCTCTGTAGTATCAGACAGAACATGTAGCAATAGTGGAGAGAAGGACCAGCCCTGTCACATTTAGGACAAGGTCATTTTTTGTTAGGAGTGAAGTTGCCAAAACAAAGTTGTAGAAATTAGCCCAGCAAGCCAATGCCAGGGAGAATGAGATAGAACAGGAGGAGGAAAAAAGTCTTGCAGCCAAATGAGGCACTGCTAGAGGATCAGAATGTCCCAGGTATCATTTTCAGGGGCCTTAAAGAAGAATGATCCCAATCACTAAAATAAATTGAACAACAACAACAACAAAAGGGTTTCATCTTAACAAAACTGATCACGAACAAATAATAATAACTTATTTTTCATTTTTCATTACATTTTTTAATTAAAATTTCTTTTCTCCTTCCCACTTACCCTAACATGAGAAAGCAAGTAAAACAATACCCATGTTAAAAACAGGCATGCACAAGATATGATATAGACCCAAGTGCACTAAAATTGCCACTGGTCATTGTGTTGACCAGAGTTACTAGTACTTTCAATGTCATTTTTCTTTACTCTATTATCCTTATTTGCATATTTTTAAAAATCAAGTTTCTTGTAAAGAAAATATTGTTATATTTTCTAATTTATTCTGATGTCCTCTTCCATTTTATGTGGTTGAACTCATCCCATTCATATTAACAATTGTGCCTCTTAATTTTGTATTTCCCTCCATTCTATTGTTTTACCTTTTTACTTTTATCTTTTCTCCTATATCCGTACATCAAAAGTTTCTAAACAGCTTTGATTTTTCTTTTTTGGTCAGGAATACTTAGAAGTGTTCTATTTTGTTAAATATTCATCTTTCTTTTGTAGGAATACATCAAGTGCTGTGTATGATATTCTTGGTTGGAAACCTATATATTTTGCTTTGGGAAATTTATATTTGAAGTCGTATTTTCCTTTGCAGTGGTAGTTTGCTCAATCGTGTTTGATTCTAAACGTGGCTCCTCAGTTCTTAGATTCTTCTTTCTGTTAGCTTGCATTATTTTTTTCTTTGAGAAGTTCTGGGTTTTGGTTGTGACATTCTTGGACATTTTCATTTTGGGGTTTCAGTAGGTAAGCTCTTGAATTATTTATGTTTTCACTTCATCCTCTGCTTCTAAATAATCTAGTTTTATGATTTCTTTAAATATGATGTCTAGGGTCTTTTTTGGACATGGGTTTCAGATAACCTAATAGTTCTTTAATTATTTCTCTTTGATCTATTTTCCAAATTTACTGATTTTGCTGTGAAGTATTTTATATTTTCTTCTTTTTTCAGTCTTTTGACTTTAATATATTTTGTTGTTTAATTCAATCATCAGCTTCTATTTAGACCATATTAATTTTCACAGAATTCAATTTTTGATTCACGCTTTCTGAAATCTATTTCCAATTCTTTCTTTTACATATTTTACCCTAAATTTTAAACTTCTAGCCTTCTCATTTGTATTTTAAAGTACTTTATATTCTTTTTTAAACTTGTACTATATATCTTCTCAAAACAGAAACTTATTCTACTTGTAATTGAATTTGTCCTCAGCTATATATTTTTTTCGATTTTGAGTATAGTTTTTTGGTAAAGTATGAGACAAAATAATCTTTCAAGGAGGAAAGGACAGTGAGGTTTGTGACATGAAAAGATAGGAAATTTGGAAGTTATTGTGAAAAGAGCAATGCAGAGTTAATCAGAAAAGGGTAAAGAAAATAAATGTACTAATGCGCAGAAGTGACATATTATTTGAGATTCTATAGCAAAAATGTGAAGTAGACCCAGTCATCAAGGTTACCTTAGGGCCAAGAATTCTGAGTATTTTTAAACATAAGACATAATACAGAATTTCTTTAACACCCTCATTGCCTTCCTTTGGACACTTAGGAGTTCATCAGTGTCCCTCTTGAAATATTGTTTGGGGGGCGGCCAGCTAGCACAGCAAGTAAGAGCGCCGGCTCCAGTGTTGAGAAGACCTGGAGATCGAATCCCGGGCTCAGACACTTAACACCCACCCAGAAATAACTGGCCGTGTAACCTTAAGCAAGTTACTTAACCCCGATTGCTTAAAAAAAAAAAAAAGAAATTTTGTTTGGGATGATACCCAAAATACTGAAGCTATGGCCATAAATTTATAATAATGGTTTTAAACAAGTTAAAAAAATACAAATAGAATTCAAGGTCAGAATACCTGGGCTGAACTAGTTCTGTGAAAGGTGACAAGCTATCATACCTTTGTATTTCAGTTTAATAATCTGAAAAATAGGAACAATGACACTTACAATTCCTGACTTATGTGGTTGTCCAGAGGAAAGTGATGTGTAAATTTTAAAAAATGTTATAGAAGTGTGAGGTGTTTTCAATATTGGTTTTAGAAAATCATTTCAATAGAAAGCTGGCAAAGATGAATTCACACTGACTCTCACTATGGAAAATAGATGCTATTAAAATTAAGAAACAACCAAGTACTTTAAATTAGATGTTAAATAATCAAAAGGATTTTAAGACCTATGGAGTTTTATTATTCTGTTATTGATGGTTTATATGGCACATACTTAATTGACTGAATTAATAATGAAGAATAGCAGTTTGGTGCCTATGCAATTCATTTACCATACAAGAGTCTGCTAGTTAACATGTAGGAAAGTGGTCAGTCATTGTTAATGTATCTCCTGTGCATTGAACTAACATTAATCAGATTGAATTAATGTAGTGTTACTTTTATCTTAAGCTGACATTAATAAATGTCTAATTATTTTTAAAATGTGCCATACCACATTATCAAAATATCTTATGGGGAACAATGTTTAGCATTTAAAAAATATTTTCTTGGCTTCAATATTGAAGGTAAATTTGTATTTGTTTTTCAACTTTGGTATACCTTTAAAAAAACACTTTTGGGGCATGTAGGTGGTGCAGTAAATAGACCACCAGTCCTGCAGTCAGGAGGACCTGAGTTCAAATATGGCCTCAAACACAACACAAAATCTAGCTGTGTGACCTTGGGCAAGAAACAACCCCAGTTGCCCTCCAAAAAGCAAAAAAAAAAAATCCTTTTATTTTGCCAACTTTGTGTCAGGCATTGTGTTAAGTGCTCTGTAATTATTATCTTGTAATAATAACAACAACCCTGGGAGGTAGGTATAGTTATTATTCTCTATATTACGCAGATGAGGAAATTTCGACAGATAGAAGTTGTAATGTGCCCAGGAACACAGCTTGTAAGTGAGGTGAAATTTTAATTCCCCTAAAATTAAATCAATACATTTGAAAATTAAGATAATAGAGGGGGATCCCAAGTAAGAAACAATAATATATAGCAATATGAAGAACTAGAAATCAGCTAAATTAATGATAGAGAAAAAAGAAAAGGAAAGGAAACAAGAGGAAAAAAAAGGAACATAATGCAATAAAAAGAAACAAAACCTAAAAACACTTTGAAATCATCTTGTAATGCAACTTGCCCAGAGAAAAACGTGCCAGTTATTTATTGGGAGGTGATTAAATAGGACTATCTCCACTTGTTAAAACAAAGTGGAATAGTCTTCCCCCAATTAAGAAATATTTCTATGTAGAATCTTCAAACACAAAATTTATGTTGCAAACCCAAGTAACCAAGGGGAGGAAAGATATAGTGTAATGTGTAATACTTTAAGAGAACATTAAAAACATAATTCCTAATTCTGACTGTCCATTTCTTTTATTTTTATAAAATATACATGTTTATATATATATACATATGTGTGTGTACATTCATATATATGCATATATATAATTTATTTATTTTTCAACATTCAATTCCACAGACTTTTGAATTTTGAATTCCTCTACCTCCATCCACTTCCTCATCCCAAAGACAGCATGTAATCTGATATAGACTCTACATATATATTCATATTAAATATATTTTCACATTAGTCATGTTGTAAAGAAGAACTAGAACCAATGGAATGAATCACAAGAAGGAAGAAACAAAACAAAGCAAAAGAAAAAAAAAGAAAAAAATTGGGGTAGAGATCAGATAGTATACTTCGATCTGAATTTGGACTCCATAGATTTTTCTCTAGGTTTAGATACCATTTTCCATCATGAACCTTTGGAGTTGTCTTAGAATTTATCACAGCTGAGGAGAACGAAATCTATCAAAG
Source organism: Petaurus breviceps papuanus (assembly GCF_028583685.1). Lineage (NCBI taxonomy): Eukaryota > Metazoa > Chordata > Mammalia > Diprotodontia > Petauridae > Petaurus > Petaurus breviceps. The sequence continues at coordinate 34,214,973 of NW_027186473.1, forward strand.
TTAGTTTGTGCACAATGTGGCTGTAACTTTGTACATTGTTTTCCTGATTCTGCTCACCTCACTCAGCAACAGTTCGTGTAAGTCTTTCCAGGTTTTCTTAAGCCCACATCTCATCATTTCTTAGAGCACAATAGTTTTCCAGTACATTCATATACCACAACTTATTTGGTCATTCTCTAACTGATGGGCATCCCCTCAATTTCCAATTCTTTGCCACTACAAAAGGAGCTGCTAGAAATATTTTTGAACGCACGACTCCTTTTCCAATTTTTATGATCTCTTTGAGATACAGTCCCAGAAGGCATGTTGCTGGGTCAAAGGGTAGGCACATTTTTATAGTCATTTGGTCATAGTTCCAAATTACTCCCCAAAATGGTTGGATCAGTTCACGACTCCATGAACAATGTATTAGTGTTCCAATTTTCCCATGTCTTCTGCATCATTCATAATTTTTCTGTTTTGTCATTTTAGCCAATCTGATAGGTGTGATGTGGTAACTAATAGTTGTTTTGGTTTGCATTTCTTTAATTAATATTGATTTAAAACATTTTTATATGACTATAGATAGCTTTAATTTCTTCCTCATAAAACTTCCTGTTGGATGGGGCCAAGATGGAGGAGTAAAAGTGGGAGTTGAAATCTCCCCCAAACTCCTCTAAATACTAGTAAAAATGGCTCTAAATAAATTCTAGAATAGCAGAACCCATTAAAAGACAGACTGAAACAAATTTCCAGCCCAGACAATCTGGGAGGTTAAGAGGAAAAATGTGTTGCAGTGAGCTGGGAGAGGAATGTAGTCCATCTTGGGCCAGGACAGCCCAGGTGGGAAAAAGCAGGCTTCAGGGCACTGAATCACTGGCAGTTGTGGTGGTTTCCAGACTTCTCAACTCCAAAATGCCAAGGACAACTTGGAAGGTCAGTAGGAAAAGCTTGTCTGACCTGTGTGAGAGAGGAGCTTGGTCTCAACTTAGCCCTGAAGAAGGGTGGTGGCAGCAACAGCAACAGAGGCTACCTCCTGAACGTTCATCTCACAGATGATGGGGGGATTCAGTGACTGATCACAAAGGGGGATGGAAAGATCTCTTTGCTGGTACTGAAGTGGGATTTAAAGTGAAGTGGGATTCTCTCCTCTTGAAGAGGAGTCCTGGCATGTGTGATAGAAGGGAGGGCACGTTGGGGGTTTGGGGGAATGGGTAATTTAAAACACAAGCAGATTGGGATGGTGGGAGGGGAGGAGTGAGAAAATTTGAAACTCAAAGTCTAGTGGAAATGAATGTTGAAAACTAAAAATAAGCTAATAACACAAAAAAAGTAAGAAAGAAAACTGCCTGTTCATATCCTTTGAAGGTTTACCAACTGGGGAATGACTTGTATTCTGATAAATTTGACTCAATTTTCTATTTGAGAAATTAGGTTTTTATCAAAGACTCTCATTGTAAAACTTACAAGTTTTCTGCTTCCCTCCTAATCTTGGTTGCATTAGCATTGTTTGTGGGAATACTTTTCGATATAATATAATTGAAATTTTCCAATTTGCTATCTCATAATGTTCTATATTGTTTAGTTATAAATTCTTATGTTTTCTATGTATTTTATAGGCAAACTATTCTTTGCTCTCCCAGTTTGGTGATAGTATCAGCCTTTATACCAAATCATGTACCCATTTTGAATTTATTTTGGTATATGGTGTAAGATGCCCAATTTCTGTCATACTATTTATCAGTTTTCCCAGTAGTTATTGTCAAATAGTGAATTCTAATCCCAGAAACTGATATCTTTGGTTTAATCAAACAATAGATTTCCATAGTCATTAACTATGTGTCTTGTGTACTTAACCTATTGCACTTATCCACTACTTTATTTTTTAAAGCAATCAGGGTTAAGTAACTTGCTCAAGGTTATATGACCAGTTATTTCTGAGTGTGGTGCTAAGTATATGAGCCCAGATTTGATCCCCAGGTCATCCTGACACTGGAGCCGGTGCTCTTACTCACTGTGCCACCTGGTCTCCCCCACTACTTTATTTCTTAACCAGTACCAAGTAGTTTTGATGACTTCTGCTTTATGGTACAATTTACGATGTGGTGTGACCAGGCCACCTTCCCTAGCATTTCTTTTCATTAATCTTCTTGATTTTCTGGACCTTTTAGTCATCCAGATGTATTTTTAAATTATTTTTCTATCTCCATAAAATAATCTTTGGTCAGTTAGATTGGTATGACCCTCAATAAGTCAATTCATTTAGGTAGAATTGTCATTTTATCATATTAGCTTGGCCAACCCATGAGCAACTGATGTTTTTTTTTTTTCCCAATTATTTAGAACTGACTTTATGTCAAAGGTGTTTTGTAATTCTGCTCATATACTTCTTGGGTTTGTTGTGGCTGGTAGGCACCCAAATATTTTATGTCTTCAGTAACTTTAAATGGAATTTCTCTTTATATCTCTTGCTGTTGGACTTTGTTAGTAATATATGGAAATGTCGATGATTTATTTATGTGGGTTTATGTTATATCTTACAACATTTCTAAAGTGCTTATTATTTCAAGTAGTTTTTTACTTGATTTTCTATGATTATCTAAGTGTATCATTACATCACCTGCAGAGAGTGATAGCTTTACTTCTTCTTTGCCTACTTTAATTTCTTCAATTTCTTTTTTCTTCTCTTATTGCTAAGCCTAACATTTCTAGCATCATAGTGAATAACAGTAGTGATAATGAGCAGTCTTGTTTCATCCCTGGTCTTATTGGAAATACTTCTATTTTATTTGCATTATAAAAAATGCTTACTGATGATTTTAGGTAGATGTAACTTATCATTTTAAAAAAGACCTCATTTATTCCTATTATCTATAGCATTTTAATAGTAATAGGTGTTGTATCAGATTGTACATTTCAAGATGCATCTGATCATTATCCTGATGTCATGGCTAAAATAAAGAAAGTAGGTTTCAATAGAGCTCTACAGCAAAGCATATTCCCTTTTGAGTATAAGTAACATATTTTCATCCATCCTCTAAAGAATCAGGGTGGGGCAAGTGGTGGGGGGAAAGGACATTCCTGGAAGGCTCATACTGATACCAAGCAGAAAATTGACTCTGCAAGTCCAGTGACTATAAAAATATACCTACAAAGGAATTAAAAAGCCTTGTATATATTCTGTTGAAGACAGAAGATGTTAGACTAAACATATTACTTAAGGTGTAGATATTGTGATTGTTACTTGTGGTAGACTCAATGATCTCCAAATGAAAGAATTCATCAACCTTAAAAGCATCACATATTTGGATGTAAATACTAAAGGAAAAGGTAATCATAACCACAGAACAAGAGAAGTCTGCTCTTATACATTTCTTCACTGATTCCACGAAACCTGAAGATAAAGTAATTACTTTTCTAGGCAGAAAACTCTTTGCTGATGATATATCTAGTGACCTGAGAATTAATAGTTTACCTATACAGTCATTATTGCATGGGAACTGATAATAAAATGATCATGAATAAGAACTGAATAAATAAAGTATAGCACAACATTGATAACATATAGATATGGCATCATGAGGTCTTGATATCTCAGGCATCACCCACATTTTTCACTTTGATTTTACTGGAAACCTTAAGTAGTATATTCCAAAAGTAAGATGTAGTGGAAAAGCTAGTCATATAGGGGATTAAATTACACTACTCACTAGGAATGTTTGGAATATAGCTGATGCATTAATCGATATTTTGAAGAGACAACAAGGAAATTTCAAATGAGCTTATATTATTGACTCAATGAAATAAACAACACAAGAAGAAGACAAAATGAAGAAAAAAAACATGGAAAGAACTCCTGAAAGGACAAGGAATATTTATGATCTTGGAAAATATATACAATCCAGGAAACAACATAAATTTGGGTTTGTTGCCTTCCAGTTTAGCACAATTTGAATGATGAAGAAGTTGGAGGACATGAGAGAAAAGATGTTTCTGGTTTGTTGCTGTTGTTATTTGTTTTATTTTTTTTCTAAATATCATAAAGAAACAAGATGATAAAGAATTTTTAAATTAAATTAAATTTATTTGATTAATTTAATTTTAATTTTAAATTACAAAGATTACAAAAAACAAAAATTTCTAATTTTTCATCAGCTATAACACTGCAGGGGCAACCAGGTGATATAATAGATAGAGGACTGTGCTTGTATTAAGGAAGACCTGAGTTCAAATATAGTTCAAACTCTTACTAGCTGTGACCCCAGGGAAATCATTCTACCCTGTTTGTCTCAGTTTCCTCATCTATAAAGTGAGGTGAACCAGGAAATAGAAAACCACCCAATTTTCTTTGCCAAGAAAACCCCAAAAGGGGGTCATTAAATGTCAAGCATGGGAGTGAGAGGGGTTGCTGTCAAGATGGCAGAATAGAACCACAAACTTGGCATGGGCTATGGCTCCAACCACTTCCAATATCTGTAAAAAATGAACCTAAACAAATTTTAAAGCTAAAAAACCCACAAAGTGACAGAGAGAAACAAATCTCCCTATAAAGAGAGCCTGGCAGGCCAACAGAAAAGGTCCATCACAGGATGCTGGGAGCTGAGCAGAGTCCCATGTGACTTGTGAGGTTCTTGCCCCAGGGCAGCCCTGACTAACAGCAGCCAGAGCAGACTTCAGGAGAGTGAATCACCAGCAATTGTGGTGGTTTCCAAACTTCTGAAACCATAAAATCCAAAGACAAAATAAAAGGTTAGTGTGGAACTCTGTTGGAACAAGAGCGGACAGAAAAGCATGGTCTGGCCCCTTTCCCTGCAGACAGAAAAGGTAGGGGCACAGCTACTGTGCAGCCTCATGGTTCTCTCCAGAGCTCCTGGCCTGAGGAGCCCCCAGATAGTAGGGGGAACAAGCAACCATTCAGAGGGTAATTGCTCTTGCTTTAACCTGCTTGGATCTGGATTGAGGTCTTGGGTGATGGTTGGGGTGGGGGGAGTCCAGGTGCCAGAGGTTGAGGGGTTTTAGAGAGGGTACCCTCCTAATAGCTCTGGTAGCTGTGAAAACCTCAGCAATTTGGGACATAGTTCTCTCCATTCTGGAAGCAGAGTTCTACCTTGGCAGAGAGCTCAAAAGTCAAGTATTTGGCTGTCAATATGAGCAAGGAGAGGAGGCACAAACAGAGCATAGAATCCTTTTTTTTTGGGGGGGGTGAAAGGATCAAGGCATGAAGTGGGTGGAAGAGCACAAAGTCAGAACTCCCGCATCAAAAGCCTCAAAAAAATATGTACTGATTACAGGCCATGAAGGAGCTCAAGAAGGATTTAGAAATCAATAAGAAAAGTAGAGGAAAAACTGAGAAGAGAAATGAGAATGATGCAAGAAAATCATGAAAACCAAGTCAACAACTTGCTAAAGGAGAACCAAAAATACACTGAAGAAAATGACACCTTAACAAAATAGACTAACTCAAATGGCAAAAGACATCCAAAAAGCCATTGAGGAGAAGAATGCCTCAAAAAGCCAAATTTCCCAGATGGAAAAGGAATGTCAAAAAGTGACTGAAGAGAATAACTCCTTCAAAATTAAATTGCACCAATTGGAAACTAATGACTTTATGAGAAATCAAGATACTATAAAATATACCCAAACAAATGAAGAAATATAAGGCAATGTCAAATATCTCATTGGAAAAACTACTCACCTGGAAAATAGACCGAGGAGACATAATTTAAAAATCACTGGACTAATTGAAAGATAGACTAAAAACTAATTGGAAATTAAACAATTTAATGCTAAAGAATATGTAGATCAAGGAAGAAATTACAGAAAAAATCAGTAACTTAATTCAAGAGAATAACAATAATGAGACAACATACCCAAATGTATGGGATGCAGCAAAGGCACTTCTTAGGGGAAGTTTTATATCCCTGAGTGATTCATGAATAAATTATAGAAAATGGAGGTCAATGAATTGGGCATGCAATTGAAAAAGCTAGAAAAAGGACAAACTGAAAGCCCCCAATTAAATACTAAGTTAGAAATACTGAAAACCAAAGGAAAGATTAATAAAACAGAAATTTAGAAAACTATTTAATTAATATATAAAATTAAGAGATGGTTTTATGAAAAAAAAAACCAATAAATTTGATAGACCTTTGGTCAATATGATAAAAAAGAAACAAGAAAACCAAATTATGAGTATCAAAAATGAAAAGGGTGTTACACAGGATTTGGTAGCCTCTACACTGAAAGATGTAGTGGAATGCAATTTTCTGGAAGGCAAAAGAGATGGGGTGACAACCAAGGATCACATACCCAGCAAGACTGAGCATATTCTTCCAGGCAAAGAGATGGTCACTCAATGATATAACAGAGTTCCAGACCTTCCTGACAAAAAAGCCAGAACTCAATGGAAAATTCAACCACCATTTACGAGATGCAACAGTGACATAGAAAGGTAAACAAGAAAAACACACACCCACACCCTGCTATTTGATAAGAGCAAACTGGTTATAGACAAGTAGAGGGTATGAGTATAAAATGTACAAAATGACGATTTAAAAAAATCTTACTAAGGCCCTCAAAAGCACTGCAATGGAAGAAAGGGAATGAATGAAGTGGAAAAGAGTAAATTATGCCACACAAAGAGGCATAAAAAACTGTATAGTAGAGAAAAAGAAGGGAGGGAGATGGGAATCATATGAGCTTTTCCCTCATTGGTTCTGCTGCAAGGAGGTAATAACAACCAGTTAAGCATAAGACTCTATGGAGAAGAAACACAAAAATATCATTTCAGAGGGAAAGAGGGGAGGGAGAGGAGTTTCGCATGAGATTTGTTCCTGTCACTCTTGATGTGAAGAAGAAATAACATACTTCATTAAGTATAAAAATATCCTACAGGCAGTAGGAGGGGGAAAGGGCTATGAAAGGGGGTGGGTGGTTAGTAGGAGGGAAGAAGTAACGGGGAAATGGAGGAAAAGGGAGGGGGCCTGATAAAGGAATACTGAGGGAGGCAGTGGTCAAAAGGAAAACTATTAAGGGGGGAAGGGAGAAGGAAGGAAAATATGAATATTTAAAAGGGCGGGAATAAGATGGAGGGAAAGAAAAAGATAACAATCATAACTGTAAATGTGAATGGGATGAACTCTCCCATAAAACGGAGATGGATAGCAGAATGGATTAGAAATCATAATCCTACAATATGTTGTTTACAAGAAACATCTGAAACAGAGGGATACACACAGGGTAAAGGTAAAAAGCTGCAGTAAAAATATATCATGCCTCAGCTAAAGTAAAAAAAAAAACAAGCGTAGCGATCCTTATCTCAGATAAAAATAAAAGCAAAAATTGACCTAATTAAAAGAGATAAGGAAGAAAACTATATCTTGTTAAAAGGCACGATAGAGAATGAAGCAATATCATTATTTAAAATATATGTGCCAATTGGTATAGCATCCAAATTCCTAGAAGAGAAGGGAAAGGAATTAGAGGAAGAAATAGATACCAAAACTATGCTAGTGGGAGACCTTAATCTCCCCCTCTCTGAACTTGATAAATCTAAACTCAAAATAAACAAGAAAGAAGTTAAGGAGTTGAACAGGATTTTAGAGAATAGGTATGATAGACCTCTCGAGAAAACTGAATGAGGATAAAAAGGAATAAGCTTTCTTCTCAGTGGTTCATGGCACATGCTCAAAAATTGACCATGTTCTATGGCATAAAAAACTCACAATACTATGCAGTAAGGCAGAAATATTAAATGCATGCTTCTAAGATCATGATGCAATAAAAATTATATACAATAAAGGGCCATGGAAAGACGGACTAAAATCTAATTGGAAATTGAACAATTTAATCCTAAAAGATGAGTGGGTCAAACAAGAAATTACAGGAACAATCAGTAATTTCATTCAAGAGAATGATAATAATGAGACAACACACCAAAATTTGTGGGATGCATTAAAGGCAGTTCTTAGGGGACGTTTTATATCCCTGAGTGCATACATGATTAAATTAGAGAAAAGGGAAGTCAGTGAATTGGGCATGCAATTGAAGAACCTAGAAAAAGAACAAATTCAAAATCCCCAATTTAGTACTAAATTAGAAATATTGAAAACCAAAGGAGAGATTAATAAAATTGAAAGTAAGAAAACTATTGAATTAATAAATAAAACTAAGAGATTGTTTTATGAAAAAAAAATTGATAGACCCTTAATCAATGTGATAAAAAAAAGAAAGAAGAAAACCAAATTATGAGTATCAAAAATGAAAAGGGTGAATCTACCTCTAATGAAGAGGAAATCAAAACAATAATTAGAAATTGTTTTTTCCCAATGCTATACACGTAAATTTGACAATCTTAGGAAAATGTATGAATATTTACAAAAATACCAGTTGCCCAGATTACCTGAACAGTAACTAAATTACTTCAATAACCCCATCTCAGAAAAAGAAATTGAATAAGCCACCAATCAAGTCCCTAGGAAAAAATCTCCAGGGCCAGATGGATTTACTAGTGAATTCTATCCAACATTTAAAGAACAATTGATTCCAATACTCTACAAACTATTTGGGAAAATTAGTGAAGAAAGAGTCCTACCAAATTCTTTTTATGACACAAATATAGTACTGATACCTAAATCAGGAAGAGATAAAATAGAGAAAGAAAATTATAGACCAATCTCCCTCATGAATACAGATGCAAAAATTCTAAAAAAAAATACTAGCAAAAAGACTACAGCAGCTTATCTCAAGAATAATACATTTTGGTCAGGTAGGATTTATTCCAGGAATGCAAGGATGGTTTAATATTAGGAAAACCATCAGTATAATTGATCATATCAACAATAAAACTAGCAGAAACCACTTGATCATCACAATAGATGCAGAAAAGGCTTTTGACAAAATATAACATCCATTTCTATTAAAATCACTAGAAACTATAGAAGTGAATGGAGCCTTTCCAAAAATAATAGGTAGCTTCTATTTAAAGCCATCAGCAAGTATTGTATGTAATGGGGAGAAGCTAGATGCATTTCCCATAAGATCAGGGGTGAAGCAAGGGTGTCTACTATCACCCCTCTTATTCAATTTGGTACTAGAAATGTTTGCAGAATCAATTAGAGAAGAAAAAGAAATCAAAGGAATCAAATTAGGCAAAGAAGAGACCAAGCTGTCACTCTTTGCAGATGATATGATGATATAAATAGAGAATCCTGGAGAATCAAGTATGGAAAATACTTGAGAAAATAAATAAATTTAACAAAGTTGTACTACATAAAATAAACCAGCATAAATCCTAGGCATTCCTGTATATTTCTAATGAAATTCACTCCACAGCAAAAGATAGAAAGAGAAATCACACTTAAAGTTTCTGTAGACTTTATAAAATATTTGGGAATCTACCTGCCAAAACAAACCCAGCACCTATATGAACACAAGTACAAAACAATTTTCAAACAAATACAGTCAGATCTAATTAACTGAAAAAAAAACCAAAGCAAAACAAAACATCAATTGCTCATGGCTGGGTCAAACTAATGTAATAAAAACAGCAATTTTACCTAAATTGAATTACATATTTAGTGCCATACCAATCAATTTACTAAAAAAAAAACTACTTTATAGAGCTGGAAAACATAGTAACAAAATTTATTTGGAAGAGCAAATGATGAAGAATATCAAGGAAATTAATTAAAAGAAATGCTAGGGAAGGTGGCCTAGCTATACCAGATTTTAATCTGTATTATAATGCAGCAATCATCAAAACTACTTGGTATTGGCTGAGGAATAGAGTAGTGGATCAATGGAATAGATTGGGCACATAAGACTCAACAGTCAATGACTATAGTAATCTACTGTTTGATAAACCTAAAGACCCCAATTTTTGAGATAGAACTCACTATTTGACAAAAACTGCTAAGAAAACTGGAAAACAGTATGGCAGAAACTGGGCATAGACCATTATCTAACACCATATACCAAAATCAAATCTAAATGGGTGCACGATCTAGGTATAGAGGCTGAGACTGTAAGCAATCTGAGAAAGCAAGGTATGGTTTACCTGTCAGATTTGTGGAGAGGGGATGACTTTATGACCAAACAAGAATTGGAGAGCAGTATAAAATGCAAAATGGATAATTTTGATTACATTAAATTGAAAAGCTTCTCTAAAAACAAAGCCAATGTAATCAAGATTAAGAGGGAAGTGGAAAATTGGGAAAGAATTTTTACAACCTACGTCTGATAAAGGACTCATTTCTAAAATATACAGAGAATTGATTCAAATCTATGAGAATGCAAGTCATTCCCCAATTGATAAATGGTCAAAGAAAATGAATAGGTAGTTTTCAGAGGAATAAATTAAAGATATCTATATGCATATGAAAAAATGCTCTAAAACACTATTGAATAGAGAAATGAAAATCAAAACAACTCTGAGGTACCACATCTCACCAGTTAAATTGGCTAAGATGATAAAACAGCAACATGACAAATGATGCAGAGGATGTGGAAAAATTGGAGCACTAATGCATTGCTGGTGGAGTGGTGAATTGATCCAACCATTCTTCAGAGAAATCTAGAATTATGCCCTAAGGGTTATAAGTCATTTCCTACCCTTTGACCCAGCAATACCACTTCTAGTGTTGTATCCCAAAGACATTATAGAAGTGGGAGGAAGACCCATATATAAAATATATATATATATAATCAGCTCTTTCTGTGGTGGCAAAGAATTGGAAATTAAGGGGGTGACCATCAATTGGGGAATGGCTGAACAAGTTGTGATACATTAATATAATGGAATACTATTGTGCCCTAAGAAACAAGGAGCAAATGGACTTCATATTTATCTGGAGAAAGTTATATGAACTGATGCTGAGTGAGAAGAGAAGAACCAGGAGAAATTTGTGTACAATTACAGACACAATGTATGTGTGATGACCAGTTCTTATAGACTGGACTCTTCTAAGCAATGCAAAGTTATAAGACAACTCCAAAAGGCTCATGTTGGAGAGAGTTGTCTACATCCAGAGAAAGAACTAGAAAGAAATGAGTTTGAATTCATATTGAAGCAAACTCCCTGATCTTTTTCTTGTTTGGTTTTCTTGTTTCCTCTTTCCTATTGTTCATTCCATCTGATAATCTGACTAATGTCTAATGTGAAAGCATTTGCAGATTGTATACTTGATTTTATGCTACCCTGGTGGGCAGGAGGGGAGGAAGGGTGAAAAAATTTGAAACTCAAGGAATTGTGGAACTGAATCTTGTAAACTCAAAGTAAACAAATAAATTAATAAAGACCAAAAAAATTGAAAAAAATAAAATTAAGAAGTGAGAGAGTAATTGGGAGAAGGAGAAAGGGGGAGATAGATTAGGGTAAATTATCTCATATAAAAGAGGTAAGAAAAAAACTGTTACAACAGAGGGGAAGAGCAGGAAGGTGAAAGGGTATGGGACAAGCTTTTTCTCATTGAATTTGGCTTAAGGAGGGAATAACATGCATACTCATTTGGGTGTGTTACCCTACAGGAAAATAAGGGGGTAGGGGATAAGAGGGGGGAAGATAGAAGGGAGGAAGACAGAGGGAGAGAGTAGTTAGAAGCAAACACTTTTGAAAATGGATAGGGTCAAAGGAGAAAATAGAATAAATGGGAGGCCGGGATAGGATGGAGGGAAATATGGTTATTTTTTTCACAATATTACAAATATGGAGATGATTTGGATAGCTACACATGTACAATCTACATTGAATTGCTTGTTTTCCTAGTGCGGGTAGGTGAGCAGGGAAGAAGGAAAAAAAAATCTGGAACTCAATGTTTTAAAAAAAAATATTAAAAAAAATTCTTTTTACACTCAACTGGGAAATAAGATATACAGGCATTGGGATACAGAAATCCATCTTGTCCTACTAGAAAGTTAGGGACATGATGGGGGAGGTTATAAGAGATAACAGTTTAAGGGGCGGCCAGGTGAATCAGTGAGTAAGAGCTCTGGCTCCAGTGTTGGGATGACCTGGAGATCAAATCCGGGCTCAGATACTTAGCACCACACCCAGAAATAACTGGCCGTGTAACCTTGAGCAAGTTACTTAACCCCGATTGCTTTAAAAAAAAAAAAAGAAAACAGTTTGGGGGAAGGGTTAGTAAGTAGGTTGCTACTGTTGGGTCGGTTAAGGGAAAGACAGGTAGAAAAAATTATAATTTAAAATCTTTTGGAAATGAATGTTGAAACTAAAAATAAATAGACTTAAAAGAAATCCCAACATGACTGAAAAAAAACTAAATCCTAGCATTAAAGTTTAGATATGAAGGGAAGTAGAGAAAATCTGACTTGCATATGAAAGGTTTATTCAATTGTCAATATAATGTTTAAAGATTTTAGCATCTTAGAACACTTTTGTACTAGTATTAAATCAAAAGTTTTTTTAAAATTATATAATACTACAGACTACAAAATTACATTGAATAATCACAGATAATATATGATTGAGCTTGTCTTTTCATGGCTATCTTTGTTTCTTTTTGGCCTAGGCCAAGTATGTATTGACAGATTCCAACTCCTAAGAGACTATGTTCAGTTTCTGAAGGTAGGCCCTTTCCCAGGTCAGATTCTTTGATTCTCCTCAGCAGATCAGGTTGGTCCCTAACCAAATTGAAGGTATAGCTCAAATATAAAACAACTATTCCTCAATCATTAATTCTCAACAATTACCTGGGATATGGCCTTTTTTCCACCCTTTCAAGGAGACATAAGCAGAGCTTCAAATATATCAGTGGGTCTGTCCTTAATCATATCAAAGTCAGAACTACAGATTTATCCATCACCCTTATCAGATTGGGTAAGTCATTTCTTAGTCACAATCTCTATATGAATAAGAGGGATACCATCAATGTTGCATAAAAAATGGGGCCACTACCAATGTATTACTGCTATCAAAAAATCCTGTCAGAAATTATAACTATTTTTTCAAGATTCATTTTTTAGTCATCAGGTGTGTAGTTTCTACTGATAAAGAGATATACCTTCATATTAATAATAGAATTAAAACAAATGGATATCTGTAATGCTTAGGACATTGGAAGAGGAATAGGGTTCAGGCTTCTGTATGTGCTACTGATTTACTGCATAACCTTGGACAGAAGATTGATATTGCAAGGCCAGATTTTCTAAAGTGCATCTCTTCTATTCTATACCCTGTGCTCCCATTAACAGAAAAGAAAATCTCATGGATGTCAGAATGCTCTAAGGAGAGGTACAGGTTTCCATTTATGTTAAAGCACTCAAAGATCCTCAGATGAAACAAACTAAATAATAAATGCGTAGTATAATCCATGTATTTTTTTGGTCTATTTGAAAAATAGCAGCACTGGCTTGAGAATAGAAAGATCTATATATTTGGCTTCAATTTGCCAGTAAATAAGTCATATAACCTTTTTGTGATTGAGTTTTTTTTTCAATTCATAAAAAAAGGTGATTGAATATCCCATCTTTTCACTTCTCCTTCAAGGAGGGTGCACCCTCAAATTTTTTCCCTCTCTCTAATCTTCAATCACATCCTTTTTTCTATGCTTATTATTAACAAACACATGCAGGTTTTTTCTTTCATTAAAAACATTTCACTGAAACTATAATACATTTAAGCTATCACTCTATAACTCTCTTCTCTTTCACTTCCTAAAATCTTAGGGAAAAAAATCAATCTATATCCCTTTTCTATTCTCTCTCCACTTAGTCACTTCTCAACTTCTTAGAGTCTTACTTCCTACAGGAACCCTGTCTTGAAAATGCTCTTTTTAATTCTACCAGATCTTGCCTTTTCTACTTATTATGACTGTGACCTTGGTCAGGTCCTACCTGAGGCCTTTATTTGGTTACTGAGTTACTAGTTTGCTTTCTATCTTAAAACTGAAAGAATGCTGAATTTCTAGTTAAAGAATCTGGGTTCAAATCCATCCCTAATACTTGCTACCTATGGTCTACTTAGCCTCTCTGGGCTTCACTTTGTTTTTCTGCAAAATGAGGCATTGGCCTAGATATCTTTGGAATTCCCATCAAAGTATAAATAAATAAACCTAGTTCAGAAGAAGCAGATGCTGGACTTTCATGGATCATAAAATACTAATCAAAAATCAATCTTGTACTTTTGAAACAGATTAAGTGTTGGGGCCTTTTGTTATAACAAGTTATGCTTGTGGTGACCCATCAGACTAGAAAATGGAATGGATTATACTTGGAAAGGGATTTGAGTGAATAGGGAACTATAAAAATCATTACTATTTATTTTACATGGTATACATTTCAACTGAGCTGCTAGTGTTTGCAGGAATGCTCATGAAAATCGAAGAAAAGAAAATTCAGGATAGAACGTGGATCAGAGTAATAAGAACAACATCTAAGAGTTGGGTTGGAGTGTTCCCCAACACAAAATTATGGCACAGAATACTACGAAATGTACTTTGCTTGTGAAAACAAAAAGGATTAATAGGTTAAGTCTACCTTAGTGGATTGAGTGTTGGCTTGAAGCCAGGAAGACCTGGGTTCTTGTCTAGCCTCTTGTAAAGGCAAGCAAAGTATGATGTTTTAGTATTTTTCTGGATTGAGTTTGAACCAATTAAATGCCTTTGATTGTTTCCTTAGATTGAATCAAGAGTCTTTGATCGAACCAAGATTCTTTGATTGGAAACAGTATATATTGTAATGCTTGGAGGAAGAGGAGATAATAGAGAAAGAAGCAGACCTGAGAGAGAGAGAGAAGTGAGAGTGAGTGGGCAAGGGGAACTAGCTTGTGGAAAGGACTAATAGAAAGTTTGTGAAGTTGGGGCTCCCTCTTTAGATCTGTGTTAATTTCTCAGATAGATTGTCTACTGATCTGTGTTAATTTATCAGACAGAAGCCTTGTGTTGATCTTTATGAGTAAATTAAGCTGAAGAGATCTGCCCACAGGAAGGAGGTTTACCTTAAGCCCCTTTTGAGAGCTGTTAAATTGAGTTGAGATGATGGTACTGGTAATAAGTATAAATATTGTTGTAGCCCTGTTAAGCTTTGTTTACCTAGAAACAGAAGCTGCAGGTAGAAATTCCGGGAGCCTGTTGTCAAACAGAAGCAGGAAGAGTTTGGAGTGGAGCAGTCCCTGTGAGCTAACACAGGAGCAAGAGCAGAGTGCTGCTTGTGTGTGATACCAGGCAAGAACTGTGAGTGGTCCACCCAAGGAGAAAAAGCTGTAGGGTTTGGAAGTCAGCCTCAAGTAAGGATGAGAGAGGTCTTTACTTGAACTGAATGGTGTTTGTATTTTCTGTTACCTATTAAGGATGTATTGTGCTAGGGAAGAACCTAGCCTGGGACCCCGTGATTTTAGGAATGCAATGATCTATACTGTGTAAGTTGTTGTGCTAGGAAAGACCCTAGCCTGGGACCCCCTAATTGTGTAAACAAGTATTTTTTGGGGGGAGCCAAGATGGCAGAATAGAAACAGGACTTCCATGGGCCTCCGGCTTCCACTTCCTCCAATAGATGTAAAAAGTGACTCTAAAATTTAGAGCTACAAAACCCACAAAGTGATAGAGGGAAACTAATCTGCTGAAGATAGCCCAGAAGGCCAGCAGGAAGGGGCCAGCGCAGTATTCTGGGAGCTGATCCCAGCCCCACATGAGTCTGTGGCTTTAGCCCCAGGGCAGCCCAACCAGCTGAGGCTAGACAGATATTAGGATAGTGGACCACCAGCAGCTGTGGTGGTTTCCAGAATTATCAACCCATAAATGCCAAAGACAAAGTGAGAGGTTAGTGGACTTTGGGAACAGTGAGTCTGGGAGTGTGGTCCAGCCTCTGACCCTGGGGCAAGAGGTGGCAGAGGTGCAGTGGCCTAAGCCACACAGCTGCTTCAGAGCTCCTGGACTGAAGATTGTAGGGGGACCAAGTGACCAGTCTGAGGGGTTATCACCCTTGCTTTAAGCTGCTTGGATCTGAAACCCTGTCCTGGGTGGAGATCCTGCAGTGCATGACCAGTGTGCCACAGACAGTGGAGGCTTCTGAGAGGGTAATCAACTAATAGCTCTGGCAGCTGAGAAAACCCCAGAGATGTGGTACAAAGCTCTCCTCTCTGAAAGCAGAGTTCTACTGTGGCAAAAAGTCAAGGGTCAAGTGGTTGAATAGCAATACGAGCAAGCAGGGGAAGCAGGGAAAGCACAGCAGTCCAACTTTGGATTCCTTTTTTGAGGACAAAAGGGATCAAGGCATGGAGCAGGAGGAAGAAAACCAAGTCAGAACTCCAGCACCAAAAGCTTCCCAGAAAAATATGAATTGCTTATAGCCCATAGAGGAGCTTAAGAAGGATTTTGAAAATAATATAAGAAAAGTGGAAGAAAATTTGGGAAGAGAAATGAGGATGATGCAAGAAAATCATGAAAAATGCGTCAACAATGTGAATGAAGAAAATAACATCTTAAAAATAGACTAACTCAAATGGCAAAAGAGGCTCAAAAAGCCAATGAGGAGAAGAATGCTTTAAAGTGTCAAATTTGCCAGATGCAAAAATTATCTCAAAAGCTCACTGAAGAGAAAAATTCCTTCAGAATTAAATAGGAGCAAATGGAAGGTAGTGACTTTATGAGAAATCAAGATACTAGTAAACAGATCCAAACAAATGAAAAAATAGAAGTCAATGTGAAATACCTTCGTGGAAAAATCACTGACCTGGAAAATACATCCAGGAAAGATAATTTAAAGATTATTGGACTACCTGAAAGCCATGACCAAAAAAAGATTCTAGAAATTGACCTTCAAGAAATTCTCAAGGAAAGTTGCCCTGATATTTTAGAACCAGAGGGCAAAATAGTGGTTGAAATAATCCACTGATCAGCTTCCTGAAAAATATCCCAAAAAGAAAACTATGAGGAATATTATAGTCAGGTTCTGGAATACCCATATCAAGGAGAAAATATTATAGGCAGCCAGGAAGAAACAATTAGAATATTGTGGAAACACAATCAGGATAACACAGGATCTGGCAGCTTCTACACTGAGGGACCAAAGAGCTTGGAATATGATATTCTGGAGGTCAAAGGAGCTGAGATTAAAACCAAGAATCTCCTACCCAACAAAACTTAGTATCATGTTTCTGGGGAAAATATGGTCATTCAATGAAATAGAGGACTTTCAAACATTCTTTTTTTTTTCCATTCATAAAACTTTTATTCCACTTACATCAACTTAATACACATGTTCTTAAGAATTATGCTTGGATTGTTCATGAAAATTTCTTTTTTTTTTTCAAGCAACTGGGGTTAAGTAACTTGCTCAAGGTTAAACGGCCAGTTATTTCTGGGTGTGGTGCTAAGTATCTGAGCCCGGATTTGATCCCCAGGTCATCCCAACACTGGGGCCAATGCTCTTACTTGCTGAGCCACCTGGCCACCCCATGAAAATTTCATAAGAAATAAAACAAAGCTAGCCATCATCTCAAGTTATTTCCCTGTTAACTATTTTTATAGGATATGCATGTTAGGCAAGTATCAAAAAATCACAAAAGCAAAAATCTAAAAAAAATTAAATACATGTTTTTTTTTTGTTTTACTTCTGTGATTGATATACAGTGACTTTATGAATATCAATCAATTCATTTTTACTGTATCTTTACTTGTACATTTGTTCTTAGGTTGCCTAAACCATTTAAATACAAATCAAATGAGTGTAGCAAAAATAGTTAAAGTGAACAGCAGGTAACTTTACAAATAATGGAATGTGAACCTTCTCTGGAGTAAATTGACTTGGTTAAAACTTTGTCTTATGGAACTCTTTTACAACTGTAATCATAAAGATATACACTTTGAGATTGTGCATTCCACAGATACACATGGAATGACATGCAATATCTATGGGACATGTTTTTCTTACCAAAGCTATGAATGCTCCAACCCTAAAGTACCCACAATAACTACACCTATGACTGGAACCAGTTATCCACCCATGACAGACAAATATGTAGGCAGTTTTCTTTGCTTGGACATGGAAGCTGTTTTAACACTGGCCTTGTGAAATCAGTGTTCCAAAAATATTTTGCCAAACATATAAAACTTGTATAAAAATTCCATATCCCCACATTGGCCACCTCAGATGAAAACAGATAATTCCCCAAATGTTAACTGGCTCTACTAATCTAATATTAAACATAAAAACCACATGGGAAATCTAGAAATCCAAATAGAAGTAACATAAAACTGTCATAAATCATAAAAAAATATTTGTGGGACAGAATGGATGACTGTGTAAATTTTAGAATGAGGCAGAGAAAAGTTGGAAGGCTGGTTAATTCTCCCCCCATCTCCTGCTTCAGCTTCATCTCCTTGGGTGTCCAATGTCCACAATGTCAATTTGTCTGTCAGTAATTGCATTATTAGTGTGCTGTCTTTGTATGGTTCTTCACTTAATGTATCAAATTCAGCAATAGCTTCATCAAAAGCTGTCTCTGCAAGGGAGAAGAACTTCTCTGGAGAGTGCAGGATCTCATAATAGAACACAGGAAAGTTCAAGGCCAGACCCAATCTTATAAGATGCATTGGTTGCATCTCCTTTTTGCTGATTTCAAATGGTTCTTGATATGCTTGTTGTGATTGATCCACTATTCCTTTTTTGTCATCACCAGTAGCAACCTCAGCCAAATAAAAGTAGTAGTCTCCCTTCCTTTTCAAATAGAAAACTTTGCTTTCTTCTTGTAAAGCATTAGGAATCAAGAACTTCTCCAATAGAGACAATACATCATTGCAGATATCTCTTAGTTAAGTCTCAATTTTCTCTCTGTATTCTCAATCCATCTGCTCTTTTTTTTCTCAGCACCTCTGTCTTTTGCTCAATACTTGAAACTACCCTCCAAGATGACCTTCAGGCCCTTACAACATTTTTGTAAGCAACAGAGAGAAGATTCCTCTCCTCATTGGATAATTCAGCTCTTTGCTCAGTTACAGACTTCATGCAGGTTGCCATGTCATCATATCTCTCAGCCTGCTTAGCCAATTTGGCCTCCTGCACCAGCTCATTTTTATCCATGTTCTGTGCCCAGAGTGAGTGGCAGCAGCAGATGGACAGGGGGTTCAGTGGTCTCTGGGAGGCAGCAGTGGCAGTGGTGGGGCTGAGACTGTGTCCCTATATCTCTCAGCTGACAGGCTCTTGCCACTCTGCAGACATGGGTTTCCTCCAATCCTTTCAAGCATTCTTGATGAAAAAACCAGAGTTGAATAGAAAATTTGACATTTAGATACAAGAAGCAAGAGAAGCATGGAAGGTAAACAGGGAAAAGAAATCATAAGGAACTTATCAAAGTTGAACTATTTATATCCTTACATGGAAAAATGATAATTATAACTGATGAAACTTTTATCAGTATGATAATAGTTGAAGGGAATGGAAATGTATATATATATATGTATTTATATACATATATGTATACATACACATATTTGTCTATGTAGGAGAGCACATGGGCATATGAATACATATGTGATTTTGTGTATATATGCATACATGTATACATAGAGAAAAGGCACAGGACCAATTGAATAGGAAGGGATGATACTTAAAAGTGAATTTGAAAGGTGAGAGAGGAATCTAATGAGAGGAGATGGGGAGAGACAGAATGGGGTAAATTATCTCATACAGAAGAGGCAAAGCAAAACTTACAATGGAGAGGATGGCAAACGGAAATGAGTCAGCCTTACTCTCATTGAATTTGGCTTAGGGAGGGAATGACATACACACTAAATAGTGTATCTCACCCGACAGGAGAGTAGGGGGAAGGGGATGAGAAGAGAAGGGATGATGGAGGGGAGGGAAGGTTGGGGGAAGGGAAGTTGGAAGCACACACTTTTGAAAAGGCACAGGGTCAAAGTAGAGAATAGAACAAGTGGGGAGTTGGATAGGATGGAGGGAAATACAGTGATATATATATATATATAATTTTTTTTCATGCAACTTAGAAATAAGATATACATGCACTGGAACATATTGCCCTACTGGAAAGTCAGAGGAGGGATGTGGAGTATATAGGAGAGAGCAGATTGGGGGAGGGGGTATTCAGTGGGATTGCTGTTTTGGGGTGGTAGGTAGGGGAAAGATGGGGAGAAAATTTGTAACTCAAAATCTTGTGGAAATCAATGATGTAAACTAAAAATAAATATAAAATTTAATTTAAAAATAACAAAAAATAAATAATCAAATTCAGTTATGCCAGGACAAAGGAAATTGAATTAAAGAAATATTTTTAAACAAAAAACAATAACAAGTATTTTAGGGAATACTGTTGAATGCAATGATATATCTATGTGCTATATGATATACTGAGTGTTATGATACACACGTACATACATACATATACAAAAATAAATAGATATGTGACATATTTTGCTTAAAGATGTAGCTATGAATGTTATTTTTTTAGTTTATCACTGAATAGAGAGTTCATTATACTATGCAATTAGACTCTTAAAATTATTCACAGCAGCAGTTCTCAGGTGTCCTGCTGTGATTGTTGTTACACTTTTGAGACAGGTAGTTTGTATAAGCCCCTGAGAAAGTTATTTAACTACTCAGTGTTCTAGGCAACTCTCTAAGACTGTAAGTTAAAAAGAAGTTATCAACCTGCATTGGTTAAGAAAGTTTTTTTTTTAATCTAGGAATTTCCCATATCAGTGAAATCACAGATCCAGTGCCTATTCCCAGTAATGATAATGATTTTTATGATGATGATAATGACCACCATAATGATGATGATGGCAAATAGCTTTTTTTAAAACATTTATTATTTGCAAAATGCAATGCTTGTATCCTCACCCTAACCCTGTGAGGTAGGTTCTATTATTTCCATATTACAGAAGAAGAAACTTTTCCTTAGTTAAATTAGGTATGTTAAATATGTAAGGCAGAATTGAGATTTAAAAAGCAACAACAAGCAATTCAATTCAGAATGCTTTTATTAAGGATATTATAGAGGTGAATCCACTTTCTTCTTACTCTTTTTTGAAGCATTTACTATCATGTTTCTGACCTTATCATTTTATTAAGATTGCTCTCTCCAGGGTTGCTATTGATCTCTTAGTTCCAAAATTCAATGATGTTTTCTCAGTCTTCATTCACCTTGCTCTCTCTTCAGCCTTTGATGCTGTTTAGTACTGTGTCCTCCTTGTTATTCTCTTCTCTCTAGTTTTTTTTTTTCCTGATCCACTCTCTTTTGGCTCTCTTCCTATCTAGCTCAAAGTTTATTCTCAGTCTGCCTTGATGGATCCTCATCCAGATGATGCCCTACAACTACAGGAGTCTCTCAGGATTCTGCCCTAAGCTTTTTTTCTCACTCTATAGTATTTCAGTTGGTAGTCTCCCATGGACTTAATTGACATCTCTAGCTGATGATTCTCAAATCTACTTAAACTACCCTCATTTTTTTTTGCTAACCTCTAATCTCACATCTCCAACTGCTTTGCAGACACCTAAAAATGGCTGTCTTGTAGACAACTTAAACAAATCATATCCAAGACTAAACTCATTATTTTTTCACCTCAACCCCTCCTATTCCTATCTTTCCTATTAATGGAGAGGGAAATATCAATATCCCAGTTCCTTGGGTTTACAATCTGGGAGTCATCCTTACTCTTCACTATTTCTTACTCTCTTTTTTCTATCTATTACCAATATATGTCAATTTCATCTTTGCAACACCTCTCAAATATACCACCTTCTCTCCTTTGATACTAACACCATCTTATATCTTTACTTCATCACCCCATTTGTGGACTCCTGTAATAGCTTGTTCTTGGGTTTTTCTGATTCAAGTTTCAGCCACCAAAGTGATTTTGCTAAAGTACAAATCTGAATATGTCACTTTTATACTCAATAAACTCCAGTGTCCCCTTATTAACTCTAGTATCAAATACAGAATCCTCTGAATGCAAAGGTCTTCATAGTCTAGATCACTCCTATTTTTCCAGTCTTCCTGAACTTTACTCTCCACTACATGCTCTTTCATCTTGTGATACTGCCCTCCTGGGTATTTTATGCCAGATATTACATCTCTCTTATTTGGGCATGTTTTTCTGACTCTCCTATGTCCAGAATACTCTCCCTCTTCAGCTCTGCCTATTGACCTCCCCTATTTTCTTTAAGTCCTAATAACTCTTTTTCAAGTGAGCCAATTTTACCTTTTTACATGTAAAGACATTTTTCTACATTCATTTTCTAAAATTTTGAGCTGCAAATTTTTTTCTGCCCCTGCTTTCTACCCCCTCCCCAAAACAGCAAGCAATGTGATATAGCTTATACAAGTCCAGTTATGTTAAACATATTTCCACATGAGTCATGTTGTGAAAGAAGAATCAGAATTAAAGGGAAAACCCAAGAGAAAGAAAAATTAAAAAGTGAAAATACTATGCTTTGAATTGCATTCAGATTCTGTAATTCTTTGAATGTATTTAGAATTTTCCATCTTGGGAATGACTTGTATTCTTAAATATTTGACTTAGTTCTCTATCTGTGTGAAAAAGAAGCCTTCATCAGAGACATTGTGTGTAAAAAATGTTTTCCAGTTTTCTTCTTCCCGTCTAATTTTCCTTGCATTGTCTTTGTACAAAAAAAATATTTAATTCAAAAATTAAATTCATCATTTTATATTATTATCTATATAATTTGTAGCCATAATTTTTCTGTTCCATATAAACCTGACAGGTAAACTATTGCTTGTGCTCCTAATTTTCTTATGGTATCATCCTTTAAGTCTAAATCATGTTCCCATTTAAACCTTTTCTTGGTATAGGGTGTGAGATGTTGGTCTATGCCTAGTTCCTGCTATACTATTTTCCAGTATTCAAAGTAATTTTTGTAAATTAGTGATTTATTATCCCAGAAACTGGAGTCTTTAGTTTTATCAAACAGTAGTTTGCTGCACTCATTTTCTATTGTATCTTGGGTACTTAATCTATTATTAGATCCACCACCCTATTTTTAACCATTACCAAATAATTTTGTTGGATGCTGCTTTATAATACAGTTTTAAATCTGCTATGACCAGAACACCTTCCCTTGAATTTATTTCCATTAATTCCTTTAATATTTTTCACCTTTCATTGTTCCAGATGAATTTTACAATTTTCTTTTCTAGTTCTATCATTTTTTTTCCTGGCAGTTTGATTGGAATGACACTGAATAAGTAAACTCATTTAGGTGAAATTGTCCTTTTTATTATATTAGCTTGGTCTACACATGAGAATTGACATTTTTCCAATTGTTTAAATCTGACTTTATTTGTGTGAAAAGTGTTTTTTGATTGTGTTCATAAAGTTCCTGAGTTTGCTTGGAGGGTAGTCTCCCAAATATTTTGTATTGTTTACAAATATTTTAAATGGCATTTCTTTTTTTGAACTTTGTTGGAAATATAAAGAAATGCTGATTATTTATATTTTTAAATCCTGCAAATTTGTGAAAGTTGTTAATTTTTCAAGTAGTTAATTAAGTGATTCCTTAGCATTCTCTAAATCAATTACTATATCATCTGCAAAGAGTGATAGTTTTGTTTCCTTATTGTCTATTCTAATTCCTTCAATTTATTTTTCTTCTCTTATTGCTGTAGCTAATTTTTCTAATACAGCATTGAAAAATAATGGTGATAATAGACATCCTTGTTTCACCCATTATCTTACTGAGAAGGCTTCTAGGTTATTCCCATTATACATACATACATACATAGCTTTCTGATAGCTTTAGGGAGATACTACCTATCATTTTAAGGCAATTTCCTTTCACTTCTATGTTCTCTAGTGTTTTTTAATAGGATTGGATATTGTATTTTGTCCAAAGCTTTTTTTCTGCATCTATTGAAAAAATCATATGACCTGTTAGTTTTGTGGTTGATATGGTCAATTATGCTGATAGCTTTCCTAATATTGAATCAGACCTGTATTTCTGGTATTCCTTGTATAAACCCACCTGGTCATAGTGTATTATCCTTGAGATAAGTTGCTGAATCAATATTCATTATGAAAATTTGTCTATAGTTTTCTTTCTCTGTTTTGGCTTTTACTGTTTTTGATATCAGCACCACATTTTTGTCATAAAAAGAAATTTATAGTACTCCTTCTTTGCCTATTTTCCAAATAGTTTAAACAGAATTGGAATTAATTTGTCTTTAGATGTTTGGTAGAATTCACTTGTAAATCCAATTTACCCTAAAGATTTTTCCCCCTTAAGGAGTTTATTAATGTCTTTTTCAATTTCTTTTTCTAAAATGGGGCTATTTAAGTATTTTGTTTCCTGTTCTGTTAATCTCAGCAATTTATATTTTTGTAAATATTAATTTTGCTTGCATTGTCAGATTTTTTGCATATAGTTGGCCAAAATAGCTTCTAATTGTTGCTTCAATTTCCCCCTCATTGGTGGTGAAGCCAATTTTGCTTTTTAAGAAATTGTTTTCTTCATTGAATCTTTGTAGAACTTCACTCAACCCTCCCCATTTTTGTTCTTTCTTTACTGAGCTATTGACTCTTTTTTTCATGATTCTTTTCTATGATTCTCTACTTTTCATATTTGATTCTTAAAATACTTTTAGAAATCTTTCAGGAATTCTTTTTTTTGTTGTTGTTTTTTTTCGCCTGACACCAATTCGAATTTTTCTTTGAGTCTTTGCATCTAGCCACCTTGATATTGCTGTCTTCTTCTGCATTTGCATTTTTCACCTTCTGTGTTGCATAGTAACATTCTATAGTCAGATTCTTTTCTTTAACTTGGAAGATCTGGACTTTGGTTATACTGTTTTGAAGAGTTTTTATTTGGGATATTTTTTTTTTCCATGAGTTCACCATCCCCCCTGCTCCCATATGTATTTTTCTTTCTTGTTAAGGTATCTGAGGCATTTTATTTCATGATTTCTTGACATATATCTAGGTTATTTTTTTTTTTTGCTCATTGTTTTCAGGTATTGAAGAGATTCTTAATATCTACTTTCCAGATTACCTATTTGTGTAATACCAACTTATATGTTCTTCTGATTTTCACCTTTTTTTTTAAAGCAATCAGGGTTAAGTAACTTGCTCAAGGTTACATGGCCAGTTATTTCTGGGTTTGGTGGTAAGTATCTGAGCCCATATTTGATCCCCAGGTCATTGCGACACTGGAGCCAGTGCTCTTACTCGCTGAGCCACCTGGCCCCCCCTGATTTTTCACCTTTTTAATGTTTTAAAAATATTTATTATTGTTTCATGGAATAATTATATTTTATTTGAGTCATTATAGTTTTTCAGGAAATTTATTCCTTTTGCAACATTTCATACCTCTTGTGCCACTCTGTGAATGCTTCTCCAATTCTTTATTGTTTCTTTAATTCCTTTTCTATTTTTAACTAAAGATATCACTTCATTTATAAAGCGTTTCAAGTTTATTTTGAACTCATATTTCATCTCTTCCAGGAATTTTATTTGCAATTACACTTAATAGGTTGAATAGGGTAAATGATCTCACATTAAAGAGGAGCAAAAGATATTTTACAGTGGAGGGGAAGATTGCACAGTTTTGTGGGAGTACTTGAACTTTATTCTCATCAGAATTGACTGAAGGAGAGAATTATATAAAGATTAGGTTAGGGTATAGTAATCTATTTTACCCTATAGGAATGTAGGAAGGGAGGGAGATTTAAAATGTGGTAAGGGTAGATAGAAGGGAACATCATTCAGGGGGCAATAGTCAAATGAAAAAAACTTTTTTTTTGCTTATTTTTCTTTTAATTTTTTTTAGTTTTCAGCATTCACTTCCATAAGAATTTTGAATTCTAAACTTTTCTCTTCCCTCCTCTCCTTGAGAAAGCATGCAATCCGATACAGGCTCTACATATACATTGATATTAAATAGTTTTACAGAAACGAAATCCATGTAGTCAAGATTAGAAAAAAAAACTGGGGGAGGAGGGAAATGCCAGTAAATTTCTCTAATGAAGGCATCTTTTTCACAAACATACAGGGAACTGAGTCAGATTTATAAGAGTATGCAGCATTCCTCAATTGATAAAAGGCCAAAGAATATGAACACACAGTTTTCAGATGAAAAAATCAAAGTTATCAATAGGCATATAATGAAGTAACATAAATAACTTTTGATTATAGGAATGCAAATAAAACAACTATGATGTACCACCTCACACCTATCCAATTGACTAATATGACAAAAAAGATAAAATGCTGAATTTTGGAGAGGATGTGGGAAAATTGGGACACTAATGCACTGTTGGTGGAATTGTGAAGTAATACAACCACTGTAGAGAGCAACTGTGCCCAAAGAGAGAGTAACTGTGCCCAAAGGGCAATCAAACTACTCATACCCTTTGATTTAGAAATACCACTATTAGATCTATAACCCAAAGATATAATGAAGAAAAAAAGACTTACTTGTGCAAAAAATAGTTATAGTAGGCCCTTTCATTTTGACAAAATATTGGAAACTGAGGGGATACTCATCAATTGGGGAATGACTGAACAAGCTGTCATACATGAATGTAATGGAATACTATTGCACAATAAAAACTAATGAACAGGCAGCTTTCAGGAAAAAAAAAACCTGGAAATACTTGTATGAATACTCTTGACATTTGCTAGCTGGGAAAATCATTTAACCTCTATTTGTCTTAAATAACTCCTTTGATAGGACATAAAAAGGTTATAATCTGTCTCAGTGCAATATTTTCTTATCAGGACCTTATATTTAAAGATTAATTTCTGGGGGCACCTAGGTGGAGCAGTGAATAGAGCATTGGCCCTGGAGTGAGGAGGATCTGAGTTCAAATCCACTTTCAGACACTTAATACAAAAACTAGCCATGTGACTTTGGGCAAGTCACTTAACCCCAATTGCCCTCCTAAAAAAAAAAGCAAAAAAAAATAAGGATTAATTTCTGGTGTTTGTGTTCAAAACAGTAATCTTATACTTGCATCTTTTCTTTATTGTGGGGGTACCAGAACCTTCTTAGGTCAAGTTCCATGTTGGGATGAAATGAGGCACTTATGAGTCACAGAATATTTAACAAAGATTTACTTTGTTCTAAAAGAGTAAAGATATACAAGAATAGAGTGGTATTCAGTTTCTCTGAACATGGTTCCCTTATTCTCCATCTGGAAACATGTCTAGTCCATCAGTCATCTCAGTGTGGCAACTCTAGTGATCTTGGGTACCTGCCAAGGACAAGAGGCTCGGAGTGAATAGGGAAACTAGAGCCAAAGTTTGTATGGGAGTTAAGGAGGGGTAAAAGCTTTATCAAGGTAAAGGAACCTGCATCAGGAAACTATTGTCCTACTATATCAGTTTTATCAGGCTCAGGTCCTTCAATAGTAATGAAATATAAAGATCCGCCTGTATTGTCTTCGTTTACAAATTGATTTTGTTAAAACCCAGAGCTTGTGAATCCCACTTGTGGGATGGACGTGTTGATGTGAAAAGAGAGGGCTGAACTGGGAGGAGCTGGTGATGTAATTTTAGAGAGACACAAGAAAAGAGAGAGGCAGAAGAACTTTTTGGAAGCAGCACCTTTGGAGGCAGAGAGAGACTGAGAGGATTGCTGAGGGCCACTTTGAATTGCCCAGGACTTTTGAAAGCTGCCAACCAGAGCTACCAAGGACTGAGGAGACATGGCTGTTATGCTGGTACTTTGTCTGTCTGTTTTGATGTTGTTTTACGAGATTGTCCACTGGTGAAAGACAGTCCTGTTGTTGCAGATGTCTGAGAACCTTGCTGTTGGTTCAGAGCTCCAGAGACTATTCTGCAGACAGAGAGTGAATTCTGTCCACTGGTGAAGGACAGTGCTGTTACTGCAGAAGTTTTAGAACCTTGCTGTTGGTTCATAAACCCTGAAGAAGGATTTTCTTGTTGTATGTTTACAGAAATCCTGGGAGAGGGTTTTGCTAATGTTTTTAGAGGTCCTGGGACTGTTCTGCAGACAGAGAATGAATTAATGAAGACACTGGCAATGTATATTGTGGCCTTGCTAAGATTTGTCTTCCCAGGAACCAAGATTGCTGAGAACTTGCCTCCTGTCGAGATGAAGAAAAGGCCTCTATTTGGGTATTAAATGCTGTGCTTAAGCTTGTTTTAACTCTGGGGTAGATTCAATTGTGATCCAAGGGTGGGGAACTTTTGACTTTTTTGTGCTCTGTGATTAAACAAATGAATATACTTTACTTATGATTGGAAACTAATCTCCATTTGAGAAGAGGAGCTTTGTGATGGACTAAATGAATGTACACCCTAGGGGTGGAGTAGTATTTAGAAGAGGGACTTTGTGATTGATTAATGTAATGTAATGTCCAAGGGTGGGGTAGTACTTGATTAAATCACACTTGGTAAATGCTGTATTTTGAATGATGTCATATTTTGATCTTCTCTGTTCTCAATTTTTCACTGAATAAAATGGAGAGCACCTATGCTGGTATTTTGAACCTTGGGAAGTCTCCTTTGTTGGCATTACATTATGGAGTAGTCGGTAGGATTAGAAAGCATAGTGGCTTTATTTGTTGCTGGATCCATGGCCATTTAGATTGAGATTGCATTGTGAATATTGCATTGCTGATATAGGTCCATTTAAGATTTCAAGTAGTCAAGGTCATTTTAAAAAACAAGATTATTATTCAATACACTATCCATACCACTCAAATTGTTAGGAGCAGAAAATTCATTTTTGTGAAGCAACATTCATGAAAGTAATGTATTACCAGTCCTAGGACTGAAACTATTTGACATTGTATACTAATGGCAAACTATTGGCATGATGAGTTCAAACACTTTTTAAGAAGAATTAGTAATCATAGAATCTTTCTCTTATTTTTCTATTTTTCTACATCAAATTATGTAAAGACTTTTTAAAAAATGATTTAATTAATTTGTTTGTTTCCTTTTAGTTTACAGGATTTAATTCCACAATTCCTTGAGTTTCACAGTTTTCCCCCTCCCTCACCTCCACCCTCCATGGCAGCATTTAGTCAAGTATAGGATCTGTAAATACATTCACATTATACATTAGTCATGTTATAAAGACTGATTGTATCAGATGGAATGCAAAATGGTAAAGAGGACATAAAACCAAACATGAAAAGGAAAAAGATCAGGTATTTTGTTTCCACCTGGATAAAAATTCAGTTCTTTATAGTTCTTTCTCTGGATGCACATATTTCTCTCCCTCATGAGTCTTTTGGGATTGATTTATATCACTGCATTGCTGAGAAGAGTCCAGTCTATCAAAGCTGGTCATCACACATACGATATATCTGTAATTGTGTACAAATTTCTCCTGGTTCTACTCTTCTCACTCAGCATCAGTTTGAATAAGCCTCTCCAGGTAAATATGAAGAACATCTGCTCCTCATTTCTTATTGCATGATACTATTCCATAACATGCATATACCACAACTTGTTCAGCCATTCCCCAATTTATGGGCACCCCCTTAATTTCCAATTCTTTTCCACCACAAAAAGAGCTGCTATAAACATTTTTGTACTTATGGGTCTTCCTCCCACTTCTATGATCTCTTTGGGATATATAACCCTAGGATTGGTATTGCTGGGTCAGAGGATATGAAAGTATTCATAGCCCTTTGGGAATAATTCCAGATTTCTCTCCAGAAAGGCTGGATCAGTTCACAACTCCACCAGCAATGCATTAGTGTTCCAATTTGCCCAAATCCTCTCCAACATTTGTCATTTTCCTGTTTTGTCATCTTAGCCAATCTGTTGGTGAGAAGTGGTACCTCAGAGTTGTTTTGATTTGCATTTCTCTAATCAATAGTGATTTAGAACATTTCTTCATGTGCTTATAGATATCTTTAATTTCTTTCTCTGAAAATTGCCTGTTCATATCGTTTGACCATTTATCAATTGGGGAATGACTTGTATTCTTATAAATTTGACTCAAACCTCTGTATATTTTAGAAATGAGTCCTTTCTCAGAGACATAGGTTATAAATATTCTTTCCCAACTCCCTCTTAATCTTGGTTACATTGGCTTTGTTTGTACAGAAGTTTTTCAATTTCATGTAGTCAAAATTATCCATTTTACATTTTATAATGTTCTCTAATTTTGTTCAGTCATAAAGTCTTTCTCTCTCCACAAGTCTGAGAGGTAAACTATTCCCTGTTTAATGAGACTGCTTACATTATAAACCTTCATACCTAGATCATGTACCCATTTAGGCTTGATTTTGGTATATGGTGTTAGATAATGGTCTGTGCCCAATTTCTGCCATACTATATGCCAGATTTTCTAGCAGTTTTTTTCAAATAGTGAGTTCTTATCCCCAAAACCAGGATCTTGGGGTTTATCAAACAATAGATTACTATAGGCATTGACTTCTGAATCTCGTGTGCCTACTCTATTCCATTGATCCACTCCTCTATTCCTCAGCCAGTACCAAGTAGTTTTGATGACTGCTGCATTATAATACAGATTGAATTCTGGTATAGCTAGTCCACCTTCCCTAGCATTTCTTTTCTTTAATTTCCTTGATATTATGGACCATTGATTCTCCCAAATGAATTTTGTTACTATGTTTTCTAGCTCTATAAAGTAGTTTTTTTTGGTAAATTTATTAGTATGACATTAAATATATAATTTAATTTATTTAAAATTGTCATTTTTATTATATTAGCTTGACTCAGCCATGAGCAATTGACATTTTCCAATTAGTTAGATCTGACTTTATTTGTGTGAAAAGTGTTTTGTAGCTGTGGTCATATATGTCCTGGGTTTCTTTTGGCAGGTAGTTTCCCAAATATTTTATAATGTCTACATTATTTAGTAGTAACTTTTAAACAGTAAGTTTAAATGGTATCTCTCTTATAATCACTTGCTGTTGAATTTCACTGGAAATATATGGGAATGCCAAGGATTTATGTGGGTTTATTTTATGTCCTGCAACTTTGACAAATTTATTTATTGTCTCAAGTAGTTTTTTACTTGATTCTCAAGGATTCTAGATTTATATCATCATATCATCTGCGAAGTGTGACAGCTTGGTCTCTTCTTTGCCTAATTTGATTCCTTTGATTTATTTTTCTTCTCTAATTGTAACTGCTAACATTTCTAGTACCAGAGTGAATAAGAGGGGTGATAGTGGACACCCTTGCTTCACTCGTGATCTTATGGGAAATGCTTCTAGCTTTTCCCCATTACACAAAATACTTGCTGATGGCTTTAAACAGAAGCTACCTCTTATTTTTGGGAAGGCACCATTCATTCCTATACTTTTTAGTGTTTTTAATAGGAATGGATTTTTTATTTTGTCAAAAGACTTTTCTGCGTCTATTGTGATGATTATGTGGTTTCTGCTAGTTTTATTGTTGATATGATCAATTATAATGAAGGTTTTCCTAATATTAAACCATCCTTGCGTTACTGGCATGAATCCTACCTGATCAAAGTCTATTATTCTTGAGATAAGTTGCTGTAGTCTTTTTGCTATTATTTTTTTTTTAGAATTTTTGCATCTGTATTCATGAGGGAGATTGGTCTATAATTTTCTTTCTCTGTTTTATCTCTTCCTGATTTAGGTATCAGTACCATATTTGTGTCATAAAAAGAATTTGGTAGGACTCCTTCTTCACTAATTTTCCCAGATAGTTAGTAGAGTATTGGAATCAATTGTTCTTTAAATGTTGGATAGAATACACTAGTAAATCCACCTGGCCCTGGAGATTTTTTTCCTAGGGAGCTGACTGATGGCTTGTTCAATTTCTTTTTCTGAGATGGGGTTATTGAAGTAATTTAGTTCCTCTTCAGTTAAAGTGGGTAACCTGTATTTTTTTGTAAATATTCATTCATTTCCCCAAGATTGTCAAATTTATGTGTATGGAATTGGGAAATAATAATTCCTAACAATTGTTTTGATTTCCTCTTCATTGGAGGTAGATTCACATTTTATATTATTGATACACATAATTGGTTTTCTTCTTTCTTTTTTATCATATTGACCAAGGTTCTATCAGTTTTGTTGGTGTTTTCATAAAACCAATTCTTAGTTTCATTTATTAATTCAATAGTTTTCTTAATTTCAATTTTATTAATCTCTCCTTTGGGTTTCAATATTTCTAATTTAATATTTAATTGGGGATGTTCAATTTGTTTTTTTTTCCCTAGCTTCTTCAATTGCATGCCCAATTTGTTGACCTCCTTTTCTCTAATTTAATCATGTGTGCACTCAGGGATGTAAAACTTCCCCTAAGAACTGCCTTTAATGCATCCCACAAATTTCGGTGTGTTGTCTCATTATCATTCTCTTGAATGAAATTACTGATTGTTTCTGTAATTTTTTTGTTTGATCCACTCATTCTTTAGGAGTAAATTCTTTAATTTCCAATTAGATTTTAGTCTGTCTTTCCATGGCCCTTTATTGCATATAATTTTTATTGTATCATGATCTGAGAAGGATGCATTTAATATTTCTGCCTTACTACAAAGAATTGTGAGGATTTTATGCCCTAGAATGTGGTCAAATTTTCAGTATGTGCTATGAACCGCTGAGAAGAAAGTATATTCCTTTTTATGTGCATTCAGTTTTCTCCAGAGATCTATCATACCTATACTCTCTAAAATCCTGTTCACCTCCTTAACTTCTTTCTTGATTATTTTGATGTTAGATTTATCAAGTTCAGAGAGGAGGGAGATTAATGCCTCCCACTAGTATAATTTTGCTATCTATATCTTCCTCTAATTTCTTTACCTTCTCCCCTAAGAATTTGGATGCTATACTACTTGGTGCATATATGTTAAATAATGATATTGCTTCATTCTCAATGGTGCCTTTTAACAGGATATAGTTTCCTTCCTTATCTCTTTTAATTAGGTCAATTTTTGCTTTTGCTTTATCTGAGATAAGGACTGCAACCCATGATTTTTTTACTTTAGCTGAGGTGTGATATATTTTACTCCAGCCTTTTACTTTTACCCTGTGTGTATCCCTCTGTTTCAGATGTGTTTCTTGTAAACAGCATATTGTAGGATTATGATTTCTAACTCCATTCTGCTATCCATCTCCATTTTATGGGAGAGTTCATTCCATTCACATTTACAGTTATGATTGTTATCTTTTTTTTCCCCTCCATCCGATTCCTGCCACTGTTGATGTTCATATTTTCTCCCTTCTCCCTTCCACCCCTTAATAGTTTTCCTTTTGACCACCGCCTCCCTCAGTATTTCCTTATCAGACCCCTTCCCTTTTCCTCCACTTTCCCGTTACTTCTTCCCTCCCTACTAACCACCCACCCCCCTTTCATAGCCCTTTCCCCCTCCTACTGCCTTTAGTATAATTTTATACTTAATGAAGTATGTTATTTATTCTTCACACCAAGAGTGACAGGAACACATCTCATGTAAAGTTCCTCTCCCTCCCCTCTTTCCCTCTGAAATGAAACTTTTTGCGTTTCTTCTCCATAGAGTCCTATGCTTAACTGGTTGTTATTCCTTCCTTGTAGCAGAACCAATGAGGGAAAAGCTCATATGATTCCCATCTCCCTCCCTTCTTTTCCTCTGCTATACAGTTTTTATGCCTCTTTGTGTGGCATAATTTACACTTTTCCACTTCATTCAGTCCCTTTCTTCCATTGCAGTCCCTTTGTAGCCCTGAATAAGATTTTTTTAATTGTCATTTTCTATATTTTATACTAATACCCTCTACTCATCTATAACCTGTTTGCTCTTATCAAATAGCAGAGAGTGTGTGTGTGTGTGTTTGTGTTTTCCTTATTTACCTTTCTATGTCACTGTTGCATCTCATAAATGGAAGTCGAATTTTCCATTGAGTTCTGTGTTTTTTTTTTTTTTATCAAGAAGGTCTGGAACTCTGTTATATCATTGAATGACCTCTCTTTGCCTGGAAGAATATGCTCAATAACACTGGGTATGTGATCCTTGTTTGTAACCCAAGCTCTTTTGCCTTCTGGAAAATTGTATTCCACTGCCTCTGATCTTTCAGGGTAGAGGCTGCCAAATCCTGTGTGATCCTCACTATGGACCCTCAATATTTTTTATTTATTCATTTTTTTCTAAAGCTATTAGGGTTAAGTAACTTGCTCAAGGTTACACGGCCACTTATTTCTGGGTGTGGTGCTGAGTGTCTGAGCCCGGGATTCGATCTCCAGGTCATCCCAACACTGGAGCCAGAGCTCTTACTCGCTGAGCCACCTGGCTGCCCCTAAGCAATTGGGGTTAAGTAACTTGCTCAAGGTTACCTGGCCAGTTGTGGACCCTCGATATTTGAATTGTTTCTTTCTGGCTGCTTGAAATATTTTCTCTTTTATCTGGTAGTTCTGGAGTTTGGCCACAATATTTCAAGGACTTTTCAGTTTGTGATCTCTTTCAGCAGTTGTCTGGTGGATTCTCTCTATTTCTATTTTACCCTCAGTAAAATACTGCATCTCAGGGCAGTTTTCCTTAATGAGCTCTTGGAGAAAGTTGTCCAGGATCATTTTTTCATGTATGATTTTCAGGTTACCTCTCCTGGATCTGTTTTCCAGGTCAGTTATTTTTTTTAAGGTATTTTACCTCATTTTCTAATTTTTCATTCTTGTTGTCATCTTTGACTAATTCTTGGTTCCTCATACAGTTATTTGTTTCAATTTGGTTGATTCTAGTTTTTAGCAAATCATTTTCCTTGGTTAATTTTTATAGCTCCTTTTCCATATCATATGCTTTTCTTTGTAGAGAGATTTTTTTCTTCAATATAATGCTTTCCTAATTCTGCCATTTTGGTTTTGAGAGAATTGTACATTTTGTCTTCCATCTCTCTTATTCGGTTTTCAAAGTTCCTTTTGATCTCATCTAGGAGAGCTTTCTGTGCTTGGGACCCATTCCCTGTTGATGTTTAAGCTGTGGGTTTGGAGTCCACATTGTCTCCCTCTGAGGATAGTAAGACTCAAGAGTCTTTGTCTTTGTAGTCTGCTTTCTACCCATTTTGAGGCAGGGCCCTAGCTATGCCCTTCCTCTAGGGATCCCAAGCCTTTACTGTAGAGGGTTTTGCCCTGGGGCAAGAATTACTGTGTTTTCAGGGTCAGAGGGGCGATTTGCAGCACGTGAGGTTCGCTCTGTCATCCTGGTCTTTGGAGGTGCTGATAGGGTCTTTTTTTTTTTTTTTAATTTCTGGGCTATGAAGTGCTAGCCCCAGGAGTATTTGCTATCCAGGACAGGGGCCCTATATTTGGTTCTTAACTTTCTCTTTCCACTCCCAGCCCTTTGGTGATACAACTGGTAGTGGCCCTTGTGGTTGGTAGGAAGACTTGCCCTCTGAGTTGATCAGGCCCCTTCCGGGCCTGCCTCTGGGTCTGCTGGCCCGTGCCTTCTGGGCCTGCGTCCAGACTTTTCTTTTTTTTTATCTTTTTTTTTTTTCTTTTTTGAAGGGGGGAAGGTAGGGCAATTGGGTTTAAGTGACTTTCCCAAGGTCATATGGCTAGTAAATATGTCAAGTGTCAGAGTCTAGATTTGAATTCAGGTCCTTCTGACTCTGCTCTATTCACTGTGCCACCTAGCCACCCCTGTAGAGATTTTCTAATTGCTCACAATTGTTGTAATTCACCCTTGGGGATCACACCCAATTCATACCACCACTGGCCACTTGGGTCTTCTCAGTGGTTGCTGTCACTTCTATTAGAGCTAGCTTCTGTAGCTACTTTTTAAAACCTAGCTCATAAGCTCTTACCATCAACTAGTTCTTGAACAAAAGTTATC
Organism: Petaurus breviceps papuanus; assembly: GCF_028583685.1. Lineage (NCBI taxonomy): Eukaryota > Metazoa > Chordata > Mammalia > Diprotodontia > Petauridae > Petaurus > Petaurus breviceps. The sequence continues at coordinate 34,250,664 of NW_027186473.1, forward strand.
AACCATTTCCACTAAGAGCAGGGGCACAATTTCCCACAAATACATAAAGTATGGTATGTGCATTGTGGTGGAGACCAGGGAAGGGATGTGGGGATTGATAATTACGGATTTAAATTTCAAAATATTGAGGCACACATGTATAGGACACACATGTTCAACATAACTCCCTATTCCTAAACTAAAAAGCCTTAATATCTTTATGTCCTTTCTCTCTCCAAAGGATTCTTTGATATATTACTCTGCTATTCATCTAGAATATCACTCCATAGGTCATAGTGTCTCTCCTAAACTGGAGGCTTTGTTGCTACTCCTAGCTGAACACTGGGTTGGGTCCAGCAAGTCATTTGCTGATTATATCGCTCCTCAAGAGGCCCTGTTACTGCTACACTGAGCCAGGAGGATTAGTAAATTATTGTACTGGATTATCATCAGGTTCTATCCATTAAGCTTGGGAGGCACCTGGCAGGTCTCTGGAAAGTGACTGCCAGGTGGAGCCAGGAAGGTCACTATGTTACTGTGTGGTCACTGCCAAATGGGTTTGGACTGGCTACTATGTTGCTGGACTTCTCTCAGAGTGTGGTATCTCTGATGGCCAAGATGACCCAGTCATCTCATGGGCTTGCTCTTTCATTGGCAGATGCAGTCTTTGTTCACATTCAGCCACTAACTGTATGCATTTTTCAATAAGAGTTCTGTGAAGTTATTTCAACTAGGTCAATGATCTTTAGTTAGGATTATCAGGAACTTTGTTCTTTAGGTTCCCTCAGAGCCTCAGCTCTCAGGAAATGGGAGGCTTCATTCTCCTTTCAATTTATTCTTAATCCCTCCAAGTTCCCTTAGGGTGATTTCCTTCATTTTCACCTACAACCCTCCTTTGGAAGTCTTTTGTAGATGAATGACCAAAGACAAAAGTGTGAATATAGACTATACCATGGAGGTTAGTTCTTTGTCTTATTGACCTCTTCAAGTGTAATTATAGTGTTCATGCTTTCCACCTTTTTCCAGAGTAGAGGATGCCTGTTTGGCCATGAAAGTTTTCCCCTTTACCTCTCAGTGTCTATCTTTGTTAACTTCTTCAGACCTTCAGCTTTTATTGAAGTTTCATTGGGGCATTTTCCCTCTTTTTATATTTCTATATCTCTTTTTACAATCACCCTGTCCGATAAAAGTGCATACATAGTATATGTGATGTCTCTTTTGGTGGTGAGACAAAGTAAACTAAGAATCCAAAGTCACACTGCTAGATATAGGGCAGGGTGTCAATAATGGTTTTTGCTTCAGAATCCCTATAGAATCTTCTTTATCACTCACCTTATTAATTATCTATTTTTCCTTAAATTATTGTACTTGCATTTATTTGTAGCAAGATGCAACAGTGGATAGAAAGTATGACTTAGAGTCATGAAGATCTGAGTTCACATACTGAAAGCAGGAGAGGCAAGCTGTGTGACCTATGAAATTGACAACCTCTCTGTGCCTCTGTTTCTTCATCTCTAATATTAGGATAATAAGGGTAATGACTTTACAGGATTTTTGTGAGGATTAAATGTTTTAAAATACATAAAATATTTTCTAAGCCTTAAAATATTATAGGAATATTTTATTATTATTGTCTTTGCATGTATTCTATCTCTCCAGTAGAATATAAGCTCTAACTCTTCAATTAATGTCCTTCGCATTTCTTGACATCAAATTCCACATTAATCTAAGGATTCCAAGCATAATTCCAAGATCATAACTCTTATCTACCTCCTTACTTGTTTTAAATTGTTCACTGAAAATGACATTAGGCTGTGATATATGTATGTGTATGAATACATATGTATGTATCTCTCTCTATCTTTACAAGGCTTTAGGGAATACAGGCACACTAAAATGACAGTTGACTTTTGAATTGGTCCAAACATTGGGAAAAAATGGAATTATTTGAGAGAAGTGACTAAATTAAAAATGACAAGCATTTATTTATTTCCTTTTTTAACCCCTTCTATTCTCCCCTCCAAAAAATTTTTTAAAACAAATATGCATAGTTAATCAAATTCCTACAAAGGCCATGTCCATAAAAAAATGTGTCATGAATCATATTTAGTCTATCACTTCTTTGTCAAGAGAAGCATTCTTCATCACTGGTCCTCTGAAACCATGGTTGATTACTGGACTGACTGGCAATTATATTTGCCTTTCTTTGTACCCCCAGAGTTTAGCAGAATCTTTGGAGGAATGGCCTCAGTTGTTACCTCTATTATCTTCACTGGTTTCCACAAACTTTAATAAATTTTGGGGAAGCTCCCAGTGGGGATAACAGAGGGACTCTGTTTGTACCTTGCCCACTCTCCTGTAATTATCATAGCATAAGAAGACCTACATAGCTTGTCTGAGCACCTGTCTGCTATTGCAGACCTCAACAATCTGGTTGAGTCCTTTGGAGAGTTGTTGAAGAGCCAGCCACCTGCTGACACCAAACATGTTTTCTGGACACTAAAGCTGAAAGCCCCACTCAACAACTGAGTTGTACCTGAGACAATGTAGCAGCCACTATGCCACCTTACACTTTGCTGAAAGTGACTTGATCCCCACAGAAAAGCTCAAAACTTTGGCCATCCAATGTAGAGTCCTAACCCAGGATCTTTCATTAGCAGTAAGGAGTTATGCCCATCCACTGATAGGAGCACCAGCATTCAAACAAAGCCTTCTAAAGCATAAATCAGAACTCTATCTTCCTCACACTACCCCTTTTTTTCTCCCTCTCTTCTACACTACTTAGAAACCCTGACATGGAATCTTGTACCAAACCCCTAGCCTTTTGGACATTGATATCCTCAAGTCATACATCAGCTTCTTGGAGTCCTATTGAACCTGACCTGAAAGCAGCTTATGCTCTACTATCATTCTTACACTGCCACTCAGAAACTAAGTGATAATTATTAAAATTATTCTGTTGCCTAGACATACCAAATCAAAAACTATTATAAAGCAGAAATGATCAAAACTATTTGGCTAAGAAATAGTGGTGGATCAGTTGAATAGGTTAGGTACACAAAAGAGAGAAGTCAATGATCATAGTAATTTATGTTTTGATAAAACCAAAGACTCCATTTCTGGGATTAGGACTCAGTATTCGACAAAAACTGCTGGGAAAACTGGAAAACTGTATGGAAAAAATTAGGCATAGAGCAACATTTTATACTGTATTCCAAGATAAGGTCAAAATAGGTGCATGATTTAGATATAAAAGGTGAAAGTGTAAGCAAATTAGGGGAGCAAGGAATAGTTTACCTATCAGATCTATGAAGAAGAGAAGAATTTGTGACTAGACAAGAGTTAAAGAATATTAGGAAATGGAAAATGGATAATTTTGAACAAAACCAATGCAACCAAGATTAGAAGAGAAGCAGAAAACTGGGGGGGAAAATTACAGTCCATATCTCTCTTAAAGGTCTTATTTCTAAAACATATAGAGAAATGGGTCAAATCTGTAAGAATACAAGTCTTTCCCCAATTGATGAATGGTCAAAGGATATGAACAGGTAGTTTTCAGATGAAGAAATTAAAGCTATCTATAGTCATATAAAGATGCTGTAGGTCACTATTGTTTAGAGATTTGCAAATTAAAAGAACTCTGAAGTATTACATCACATAAATCAAATTGGCTAACATGATGTAACAAGAAAACGATAAATGTTGGAGAAGATATGGGAAAATTGGAACACTCATGCATCGTTGGTAGAGTTGTGATCTGATTCAGGCATTCTGGAGAGCAATTTGGAACTATGCCCAAACTGTGCATATCCTTTGATCCAGCAATATCACTACTAGGTTTCTTTCCCAAAGAGATCATAAAAAATGAAAAAGAACCTAAATCATGAAAATATTTATAACAACTCTTTGCACTGGCAAAGAATTGGAAATTGAGGAAATGCCCATCAATTGTGGAATGGATGGACAAGTTGTGGTATCTAAATATAATGGAATACTATTGTCCAATAAAAAAATGGTGAGCAGGTTGTTTTCAGAAAAAAATGGAAAGACTTACATGAACTGATACTGAGTGAAGTTAATAGAAACAGGAGAACATTGTACACCATGACAGCATTGTACAATGGCCGATTTTGTTAAATTTAGTGCTCTTCAGAAATGGAATGATTTAAGATAATTTCAAAAGACTCATGATAGAAAATGGTATCTATATCCAGCAAAAGAACTATGGATTCTGAATGCAGATCAAAGCATAGTATTTTCTCTCTTTTTTCCCTTGTGTTTTCCCCCTTTGTTCTGATTCTTCATTCACAACATGACTAATGTGGAAATATATTTAATATAATGATACATATTTAGCCTATATCCGGTTGCATTCCTTTTGGGGGAAGGTGGAGGGAAGGAATGGGGGGGGAAACAAAACTAAAAATTTTATGAAAGTGAATGTTGAAAACTAAAAATAAATGAATTAAAAATATATTCTTCTTGATTTTTAGCAAGGAATCCTGTATTTATGAGCTGTTTGAGAAAGAAGGATGCTAGATATCCTGGTTGACCCTGGGCTATTGTATTGGACCTCAGGATATGGCTTCAGTAGCTGCCTCCAGGTTCAGAACTGACATCTATGACTTTTCCTAGGTCCTGGGGGTTGGGATGGTGGAATGGAGAGTAGCTCTCCAATTTTACCAGTCAGTCATTACCAAGGTTCCCTAGGGTTGGGAAGGGGGAAAATGGGAAGGGCAGCCACTGTTCTCTGCCTGTAAGCCCTACCTACCAGCCAGTGCCAAATCCTATATCTAGATGCTGCCACATCTAGTCCTACCCACTCATTAAGGTGCAAGTGGAGCTACGACCAAGCAGCAACAGATAGGACCACCTACCATCTTTTTGAGACTGCATTACCCTCTCTCAGAGCAGTTGTAATTTGATATGTTTGGCAAACTTCTATACCAAAAGATCCTTCTCTGGTCACAATGCTAATTTGTGTCTCCATTAGAATGCAACCTTCTTTAAGTGAGTCTCTCTCTCTCTCTCT
>NW_027186473.1:34255774-34332056 GCF_028583685.1 Petaurus breviceps papuanus
TCTCTCTCTCTCTGTCTCTCTCTCTCTCTGTCTCTCTGTCTCTCTCTCTTTAATTTGAATCTCGGGTACTTAGCACAGTTCTGGCCTCATAGTAAGCCCATAAATGTTTATTTCATTCATTCAAAAGATATTTCAATGAATTTATTACTAATTTGTCCGTGAATGTTTAAAACTGTGGTTTCTTGCTTTGGGTGCCTTTTGTATATGGCTGCAGAAATCTCAATGCAATCTGTATCATTGGAGCTGAACTATGAATGAACTGGGTTGAACTTTTGGAGATTACATGCTGACAAACTCTTTTAGTCTCCACTTAATACAGATACATTGATAAGATTGGACATGGATGAAAACATATGCAGAATAAAAAGGCTTCAGTGAGTGGAAGGAATGACCAAGTCAATGAGATTACATTGTATTGTACAAAGTATTGAAATGTGCTCGGACAATCTTACATTTCATTTGATATTTTAATCATTTTTACATTGATATATAAAATTACGCTCCCATTTTAATTGCAGAAGCTTTTTTGTTTGTTTTGGGAGGGGGAGGAGAAATGAATGATTCTGTATTATTTTGCTCTTTAGTTCAGGATATAGTAGCAGTACATTTTAAACTTCTTGCTTTTTGTTGTTACTTTTCAGACTGTTTACATTTTCCAATATCTTCTATTTACTGGTCCCATGCTGTTGCTGTTCATTGTAGCTAACTCTAGCTTTTTGCCATGAACTGCCCAATTGATGTGCTTCCTGCTGTTTTTCCTCATTGTTAGAGTTTGAGTATTAGCTTTACTAACCACTGGAGAACTGGCCGTTGGCAGTACTGTCTGTGGGGAGGCCAGGTGCTCTATGCATTCTGCAGGAATGCTTGCTCTACTCCATTAGCCTGCAGTTTTTATGAGATCCTCTGAGATTGGTTGAATATACCAGGCAGACTTTGAATAAAACAAATTTATTGACTTAGTTTGGAGCTTTATTGCCCAAATCATATCTTTTTGGACTGTCCTTGAACATTTATATTTGTTTCCTTATTTATTTTTAAACTGTTTACATGCTGTTGATTTCAGAGCATTTTGTAGTGTGTGAAAGCCATAGTTGGTTATTTTGAATTTTCTTCTTCATTTATGCAATTTCCTTTACTGTGCATTAAGGTTGAAAAACACATCCTTGGAGGAAATTTATATAAGAATGTCTGAATGTCTATTTTTATATTTTAAATGTACTTTATAAAATTCCATACATTGTTGACTTCAATTGAGTTCAAGAAACACTTAGTAAGTACTACTAAGTATAATGGTCCTGGGGCTGGTGATGGGCCTAGGAATACAAGTATGGAAAAGAAAAAAAGTAATACTTTTAGAGTTTGCATTCTACTTGGGTGAAGGGGTGGAACTATGTAAAATAAGCAGATTAAAAAAAATAAGTTGAAGAAGAATAGAGTGTTCACAACTAGGGGACTAGTAGACATTGCCATAGTCTATTAAGATTCTCAAAGTCCTTTACATGCATTGTATTCTTTTAAGACCCATTAACACTAGAGTGAAGTTATTTTAAATAGTGTTATTCTTATGCTGGTGAGGAATTGATTTTTTAATGTGTTGCTTATTATACAATCATGTGTCCCTCCAATGCTCTTTGGATGATATTATTTTCAACTCTGAAACTCTAATTATCACAATTAATATTACAAACATAAGGAACTATGGATGAGAAGTGGGGTAAAAGATATCATCAAGGAAATGTATGATCAAAAGAAAGATGATTTCATTGTTTGATAGGGAAACGAAGAACCAATGGAAATTCACATATTTCAATGGAATCCTTAGGGTGTCAAGGGAAAGTGAAGACTCCCAGCATATTCTATGGTCTTCATTTAGTGAACTTATGGGAACATATGGATAGAAGTCACACACTGTAAGCAGAATAGATTGGTTTCAATGTGCATATTTGGAAAAAAAATACCCACATTGATGGATCCTTGGAATGCTGCACTATTGGGCTACAGATAAAACTAGCGAATTTAAGTGGTGTGCTCAAAGTTGTAAAAGTAATAAGGGCTGGGATTAGAACATAGGTCCTTGTCGTCAATTCAATAGTTTCATTACAGTTTATTTTCTCTCAGAAGCTTAAAAAGATATTTTTGCTCTTGTTTCTTATGACATTCCCCCCCCCCACACACACTTTAAATTAGTTTGCGCAAGGAATTAAAGGAAAAAGAGAGATATATTTTATTTATGCAAAGGAGGAAGAAATGTAATTGTATAGAAAACATGAAAAAATAAGAAAGAATTTAATTCTAGTGATCATTTATTAAGTACTACCTTTGTGCAAGAGAGTGTGTCAGGATTTACATAGAAGACTAAGTCAGAGTTCTTATTTTTAAGGAGATTGCAATATAGCAGGAGAAATTTGTGTTTTCGTGGAAGTCATCGATATTTTTCTGAATTCTCTCTCATACACACACAGAGGGAGAGAGACGAAAGGGAGAGAGAGACAGAGACAGAGAGAGACAGAGAGACAGAGAGAGAGAGAGAGAGAGAGAGAGAGAGAGAGAGAGAGAGAGAGAGAGATTCACTTAAAATATTTTGTTTTACAAGGGAAATTTTTTTTTTCTGTTTCTGACATTCTTCAGGTACATGCCCTTTAATGGGATTTCTGGCTAAAAGGGAATGAAGATCTTAGATTTTATTTTTATTATTCTCATTTATTTTCCAGAATGTTTGGATGAATTCCAAACTCCACCATCAATGTATTAATATTAGTGTACTTGTATTCTGTCAGGTCCAAAAGAATTTTTCATATCCATCTTTTGTCATCGTTACCAATTTATAGGATGTAAGATAAAAGTTCAGAGTTGCTTTAATTTCCTTTTTTTATTTGTGACTTTTTGAAAAATCATTTATAGCCTTGCTGACAGTTGGCAATTTTCTTTTGAAAACAGTTCTTATAATTTGAAGACTTACTAGGCAGATGACTCTTGGTTTTGCCTATTTGTGTTAACTCCCTCTGTGTATTCAATATCACACTTTAATCAGAGATTTTTGTTTCAAATGTATTTTATTTTCCCAATGGGCTATTGCTTTTTTTCTCCTAGCTTGGATTTATTCTGTTTGTACAAAAGACTTTAAGGAAGTATATAGTTAAAATTGTTAATTTTCTCTTTTATGATCTCTTACATCCCCCCTTTAAATTAGAACCCCCAAAAGAAAAAGTTATGAAATGTAACTATGTCCGTGATCCAATATTTAAAAAAATATTTTCACTTTTTTATATTTACCTTTTATATTTAAATCACATATCCATCTTGAAATAATTGGTTATATACTTATTTTCTGCCAGATCCCTAGCAGTACATGGCAAATAAAATGTTTTTCTGCAAGTACTTTATGATCATGATCTTTCCAGTTTGCATTAAATACCCAAGGAAAGGTCTTTTCATCTTGACTCAAGACTAGCTCTCAGATTCCATGGTTTCTCTTCCATGGTCCCAGGCCCTGCCTTAATTTCACCAACTGTCACCTGGCTTAAAGGGCAGGCAGCTCTATGTTCCTTGTCCAGCTCCTTGTCTAGTTATTTGTCCAGTTCCTGTTCCATATTGAAGCTCATAGTTTCCAGTCCATGTCAAGTCCTTCACAGTTTCTGTTCCTGGGAAGACAAAGCTTAACAGAGCTACAATAATACAATAATACACATTGTAGGCACCATCATCAATTCAATATCTACCTGTGAAATCAACACAGACCCAGAAACAAAGTTTGAGAACTCAACACACTATTACAAATATAAATCAACACAGACAGAAGAGCCAGAGTGCTGCCACCATAAATGTTCCCTTCTCAAAATTCACCACCACAAATTCTCCCTCAGTTCTTCTCTCTCTGAACCTGGGCTTCTCCTTATATATGGTCATTATGCTCCTCCCTCTTCTGCCCCTTCCTGTTCCATCAGCAACAAGGGTTCATAAGTCGTGTTTCTTAACAAAAGACTTGCTATAATCATTGGCAAGGCTTAAAAGAAGCTTGAACTGAAACAGGGCGCTAAATAATTAAATAGCTGAAACAAGCTGTTAACTACATCTTTGTTTTCCATTACAGATGTTCAATTCAGTTAAATAAAATTCACAAATAACAATAAAGCATTTACTATGTGAAAGATATTATACTGCCACTGGAGATATAAGGACAAACATTAAACAATCTCACCAGTCCTGGAGCATTACCTTTTATAGGGAGGGATATAACATGTAAACAAATATAAAAGAAGGAGATAGTGAAATTATAGTGAGAGCATGGGGAAAAGATTTTGTGTAAAAGCACTTAGGTAGGAGGTGATAGAGTGCTGAATTCAGGAAATAGCTATTAGTGTTGTCTCACTGGAAACTTAAGCTAGTGGTAGGATAGAATCTTGGGAAATATATAAGGAGGAGAAGTCAGAGTACTCATGGATCCTGTAGGAGTTTGTGCGGTGATGGTGGCAAGTATAAATACTGAATAGATCAGGTTTCAACATCAGCATTTTAGAATAGCATAAAAGATGCTACCTCCAGCAACCTTCTGATTGCAATTTCAATTTTCCATTTTCTTTCAATGCCTAGTATTTAGCAGAGCTCCAGGTACATAACAGGTGCTTAATAAATGTTTCTTTACTTCATTTGGCTCTGTAGATAATTCACTCATTGTCCTTCAAGCTTTCTTTTCATTTTTATATTTTTTCAAGGATCATAGTATACAAAATAGATTGTCCAACAAGTATACACTACTCTTGAAAGATAACTGCCATATTTCTCTATTGGATATATCTATATAGATAGATATATAGATAAATGTAGATAGATATTGATATAAATATACAGTGACATATAGATAGATACATATGCATACATATATGTATAGAGATGATTTAAAAGATAAATAATATTTTAATATCAAGTTATCAAAAATTATCAGTTTATATGATAAGCATAATGAATGCATCTTCTTTCATAAAGGTGATCATTGACAATATACTGATTATATCTATCATGGACATTTTTATTAACATTTGGCTTACATGCAATTGTGATTCTTCTGTGCTCCTGGTACTCTGTGATTTTTGGTCAGATATAATCATCAAAATTTTATCATTGCATAGGCAACATTTTTTGGCTCACAACATATTATTTACATCTGAGACAGTTGCTACAAAAGATAATAGCTCAGATATAGAGATTGTTTTTAAGAATTACAAGGTTCTTTCCATACAACAAACTCATGTAAGTAAGGACGAATATTCTTATTTTACAAAATAGGACATTGAATAAATCTCCCAAGATCATACAAACAGTCAATTCTGGAGCTGAAACTTAAAGTCAAATTGACTGACTCTTCGGCCAGTTTTCACATGTCATTTTCTTGTGTCATTGAACTGGGAACTGAGTGGAATAACAGGAGGAAATTAGACTCACTAGCACTTACGAAATTGAATGATAATTTTATGTGGATATTTTATTTTATTTGGTTCATTTGAAAATAAAATTATTTGTTAATATTTGGTGACAGACATGCAAAGTTGTATGTAAGAGAGGATACAAAAATACATTGGAAAACATGGTAAAGATGTAATAAAAAAGAGTAATCAAACACTTGTTGAGTACCTAAAAGTCCCATGCCTATGGGCATATCTTAAATGCTTTATTTGAAAAAGAAAATAGTTGAAAGGCAATGAAACTGTGAACAAGAAATAACATCATGAAAATGAAACAGACTATATTTTAGCAGACATTGAACAACTGGTTACTGATATAGCAGTAATTTCCCAATAAGCTTTGCATACATAGAAGAAAAACTTGTTAGGGCAAAGATCAAAATGAATATCGAATTAGCAAAAGAGAAAGAGTGAGCCAGAGAGAGAGATAATATGGCAACAACTGAGGCCCTTCAACATGATCCATTTGAATCAGCCATTGTTACTTGGAAATGGGCAAAGCAATAAAAAAGACAGTCTTTCCCCATTTCTTCAGAAAGCTTAACTGATGTAAATCATTGTGGTCTATTCTTTCATTTATTCACCGGTTTTGCCAAACCCCAATATCCCCTATGGTAAATTAAGAAATGTATCATTTAGAATTATTCATCAATCTTATGGGAGGTTGATGAGCATCTATCAGTCCTTCAAGGCTTGATCAGCCCCCTAGTTTGCTGATCTAATCAAGGTTAGTCAACTTTAGAGAATGAAATATGTGGTGAGTCTACCAAGTTAACATACCCTATATAGTACAGTTTAGGGCAGTCTGCCTGGCTAATTATCTCAACCACAAAAAGACTATTGCAGGCAACTGCTATTTGAGATTTTCTAATCTCATATTTTGAATGCATTTATCCTGATTTTCTAAAAGCTAAGGTGCTTTTGTCTAATTCCTTTAAAATAAAACCCAAATGGGAGGTCAAACACCATTTCTGAGTATTTTTCATCCCCAGTGAGTGCTTCTATACATGTGACAAACACTACGAGAAAAGGTTTTGCAAAGTCACTTGCAAGAATACTATTCTTTTGGACTTAAGGTTTATTTTTAACTATAAATGCTTCTACAAATGTACTTTTAAATGGTCTGACAAATGTTCTTGTGAATGTCAACTGCAAATGTTCTTGTGAATGTCAATTCCAAAGGTTTAGGAAAATGGTCTTACAAATGGTCTTACAAATGTTTTTGCAGATGTAACAACAAGCAAGGAAATGGAAAGCTGGGAGTAGTTCTAAAATGGATTGATCAGTTAATAAATATTTGAAAAATACCTGCATACTGTAGTTGGAAAAGTAGTGACTTTGGTATGGCATGACATGACTTCCAATACCACCTCTGATGCTTAATAGCTGTGTAACCTAAGGTAAGTTATTTCACACCAATGTATCTCAGTGTCTTTGATAATACAAGGATTATTTCATAATGCCAATGCTTTGAGCCTCTCTCTATTGTGTTTCATCTCAAGATTTTTCAGTTAACTATCAACTTAGTCCACAAAAACTTATGTAGATTTTAGAAAGGATTATTTACCAAGTTTATAGAGTAAGAATAAATAGTAAAAAACATTTGCCCACATCTGAAACACTCCACCACAAATATATGTAGAGTCCAGGGGAAAGTGTCATCGTGCTTAAACATAGTACTCAGGGAAACACTAATTCACATCTTCTGACTACTGGACATATTTTTCTCTCATATATGGGATGAATACCTAAGTGTTAGAAACTTTTACCAACTGGGGCTTAAAGCCAATGTGATTGAATTTTGAAGACTTCATCTCAAACAAATACACTAAAGTGAAAGAGTAGAAATCTATGTATATTTTAGTGAACATTGTTTTATTTTTAGACTTAAAATAAGCTAATTAGAGTATACGTGGATACAATAATTGATGTGCATAGGATATTCAGGGAGAATTAGCACTCATGGTATGAGGGTTTGCCTAGCCCTTTTCATGGCTTCTCATAGCTTTGATGTCTATCTGATTTACACAACTATTTTTTTTTAACTTTTTACCTGTGCCTTCAAAAAGCTGTAGCATTCCCAATGGCTACACTGGTAAATCAACTCAGCAGATGGGCTAAATCAGGTTGAGGGTAACCTATAGGTCTTAAATGTCAGTGAGGTAGGGGATTTCTACCCTAAGCATGTGAAGAATTCCCCAGGGGTAATTGGCAAATGAGAACAATATGTTTGTTTGTTTTGCCTTTTTTTTTTGGAGGGGAATTGAGGTTAACTGACTTGCCCAAGGTCACATGGTTAGTAAGTGTTAAGGAGAACAATTTGTTTTAACTGCCACAAAGGTGGCAAAAACAAGGCCTGAGGAAGGCTTAGAACTTGGTCAGACATCAAAGATGCCCAGGTCATCCACTGCATCATGTGTTACCTCTAGTCTTCTTGACTTTGGTCCTGTTGTTGGACTTTGATGATTATGGAAGAGAAAGTGAAGCTAAAATCTTTATGTAAGTCTGTCTCACTTAAATCAATTGATTAAATCACTTGACAATTCACACACAAGTCAATACATCACCCATTGTGTCATTGTTCTCTTCAAAATAAAGATAAACAAAAAGAAGAACAAGAGGGTCTAATGGTAATTTGAAGACCCCTTTTTGTATTGGCAAGTAAGCAGGTACTTAGCACTTAGTAACTAATCAAACCTCTGTGAAAGAAACAGAAGGTATGAACCCTTGTTCCTGACATAACAGGAAGGGGTGGGTTGAAACAGGAAGTAGCTAATGCTGTGTATATAAGAAAAGCCCCAGAGAGGCACAGTCACAAGTAGCAGAAGCTGTTCTGCTGGAGAGAGAATCAAGAACTTGGCCAGAATTTCCTGAGAACTTGTGGTAGTGGGAGCTTCTTCTGAACAGGAGCCCAGGAGCCCCCTCCCCCCAGGCTGGATGAGGTGATTCTGATTTTTTGAATGAGCTGCAGAAGACTGAGGAAGCATGACCAGGATGAAGGGACCTTGTCTGTTTGTGACTTCATTGAGCCTTGAATTCCCAGGAGCAGAAATTGTGAAGGATTTGAGATGGACTGGACCCTGTGAACTTTAGTGTGGAGCAAGACCTCCCCAGAGAGCTGGACAAGGAACTGGGAACTGTCTGCCTTTAAATCCAGGTGACTGGTGGATTCAGGTAGGAGTTACCTGCTAGTCAAGATGACTAGTCAAGATGAAAAGACCTCTCTGTGGGTACTAAATAGTGATGAAATTGTAGTTTACTAGTGACCTAGGGGTGGAAGGTCTGTGGAATTTTTTAATGATTGTACTTAGTGATAAATGATACTTAGTCATTGATTGCTGAATAAGTAACTGATTGAGTTAACTTAAGAGTGCCCCATGAGTGGAAGACTTTGACTATTGTACTTTGAGGTAGATGATTGTTCTTTGTTCTAAGTATCATGACAACTTTGGTGAATACTATGTGGCCATATTAATGATAAGCTGTTGTGAACACTATGTTGTGATTTTCTGTGCTAAGTTGTAATATTGTGAATGCTGTACCTTGATTTTCTGTGAATGTTTTGCTTTGATTTGTTATGGAATAAATCATGTTCACTATAGTGTGTAATCAGTATATTAAAAGTTATTCACAGCAGACGTCCTCTAGAAAGCTGCTCATGTGTGGTGTTACATACATAGGGGTATCAGTGGGACTGCTCTTGCTACATAATTCTCCCTCTTGTTTGGGTTTTAGATCTCTGAATGACAATATTTATATGACTTCTCCTAAATAATTTATTATTGATCATTTTTTTCTACATATTTTTCTGCAGAATGGCTGTTTGGAACATTATGGTCATTGAAGAATTGGAAATGAGAATCACCCAAAAGGAAAAGGGGAAGAACAGGGTGGGTATGTCCAGATTACACAATATTGCATGTAAGGAATAATGAAGGAGAAATAGTGCAAAGGATTCTATAAAATAAATGTATGAACAGAAAAGTATATGATCTTGTTATATAGCAAGAGCAAGGGGTAACTTAAATGAGGCCCATGTCTTTCATAGGTGCCACCATGATATAAAAAGAGGATGTAGACAAAAACATGATGAACTGTGATCTGAATGACTGGACACAGTATCCATATCTATGAGATCATAGATACATTTAAGTTTTAAGTATCTGAGTAATTATTCACAAAAGGATTATAGTTGACTTTTATCCAAAGGGCTATGGAGAAGAATGCAGCATATTTAAAGGCACTACAATGCAATTCCTTAGATAATTGACTGCATATTATTTTATACTCTATCATAAATGTTCATACATTTATACCTCAAAGGTACAATACATGTTATTTAGTCCAATTCTCTCATTTTATAAATAGGTAACTTGAGGGCCACAGAAGTACAATGACTTGTCCTTTTATTTCAGCCTTTAGCAAAATGCCTAACAAATAGTAATCACTTAGCAAATGTTATTTTTCCCTTTGCCTTGCTTGCATAAGGCCATTCTTGTAGTAATGGTAGACTTGGAATTCTATCACAGGTCCTCAGATTCTAAATTCTGTGTTATTTCCACTGAACCACATTGCTTTTCTTCTCCTTCAATTAAACTCTAAGTTCCAGTGGCAGCTATTTTTTATGCAAACATTATACCTTCCCAGTTCCTTAATGGGTGCATATCTAATACTAAAGAAATAATATAATGCAACAGTGTCTAAGCTGAACTAACCATCCATCTGCATCCTACATTAGTGATGTCACATTCAAATAAAAATGGGGCAAATAAACCTTGTTGCCAGTTGCATATTGACTTAGGAAACCACATGTTAACATTATCTATGGTCTATTTTATTCTTACTTGTCTTTTCAACTGTTTCTCAGTTACTTATTAATCTGGTTCAGCTTCTCTTCAGGAGTGATGTAGTCCCTTTGTTTGATGCTTCTTACCTACATCAAGGCATTTAAATTTGAAAACCTATATTGAATATTTATTCAAGTATTTTTCGCATCAGCAAAAAAAAATACATCTCCCAAATCCCTATCCAGGTTTTTTGACTATCATTGAAATTGGAAATATGATCAAACACAATCTTTTCATCATCTTTAAACTAAAATAATTATCAATTGATAAATCTGGATGTTACCAGAAAGATTACAGCCAAAATGGCAAAGGAATTTCAGAAAATGTCACAAGAGGATCGTTTGAACAAATTGGCAAAGGGTAACTTGGAGAAAACAAAACTTAATGGAAAGAGTATAGGTGTCTTTTAGCTTTGTAAAGAGCTGTCATTTGGAAGAAAGATTAGACTTGTTTTGTTGTCCCCAGAGGAAACAGTAGGAGCAATGGATAGGCATTTCAAAGAGGAAAATTTAGGCTTCATCTAGTGAAAAAAATTGCTTGGAATTATAACAAACCCAAAGTAGAATGAATTACTTTCAGAGGTAGTGGGCAGTATTTCATTGAAGATCTTTCATAGTCTGCATAACTATCTGTTGAGGATGTAATGGGGGTATAACTGTGCAGGTACCAATTGCACTACTTGCATTCTGGGGTCCTTTTACATCTGAGATTTTGTGAATCAGTGACCAACTTATATCTCTCCTATCCCCTCACTTGACCTCCTAGCACTAGTATGATGTAGCCAAGTGCATTCCTAGCTTGTATCATAAATATAATCAACTCACTTCAACACCTCATTTATTTGCATTCTTATGATAAGTCAGAATGCTCACGTCTTATTGAAATTTTTACCCCACCCCCTTCAGCTGTCTTTGTGTTGTGGATTATACAAAACTAGAAGGAGCATCCCCAAAAGACAAACACAACCAGTTTAAAAGAAATGTGAGTCCACAAATGTAGACCTCACCCATTTGTAGCACCATCAAAAATACACCAGAGAGAGCATAATACTATTAATAGGAAGGGGGGAAAATCCATTTTATAGAAGTACACCATGAGGAGTATTTACAACTAATGTCAAAATGATCCGTTGTCCTTATAGTCTGTCCAAATATTATGGGTCTTCAGAAATATACAGAGAGACATACTGGTTTCACTATACATTTATTTCAGTTTCTTTTTAGCTATCACCTTAGCAACTTAAGCAGATAAAAATTGTCCCCATAAGACTATGTGAAAGAAGATTCTTAAGCAAGGGCTCTTAGTCAATGTGACAAAATCAGCAAGGTCAAGTCACCATCCGTATATCTTTGGGATGTATAAACATTAAGTGGATTGGCAGTTTTAAAAATAAATTGTGATTTATTTTTGTCTCTAAAATTTCCTACCTGAATGCAGCTGCATTTGAACAGGGGCAAAGATGCTGTCCTCTACTCAAACTTTTCCAGCCATCTCTATTAAAAAGTCCATAAAACAAAGTATTGAAATGAAGATTGCATTGATTTCCTGCAAGTTATTGCAAGGTAAGAGGAAACCGTTATCTTCAAGTCAATCAATGTAATCTACATTAAAGTACATTGTCTCTTACAGTGCCAGGAAACATTCAGTGAGCTCCATTATCCAAGGGTCGGCTATGACCACCTAATTTTGTCAGGTCTCAGATTTATGTTTCTATGTCCCCACCACCTTACAGTCAGCAAGATTGGTCAACCTTCACAAGATCTAATTTTAGTTTTTGTTTTTTTTTTCCCTGTGGTTTCCTCACAGAGTTCATTAGTTCCTAACTTCTGGTTAACGATGGATGCATCGGTCCTATTCCTTTTTCTGACAGAGAAATAAAGAGCCTTGGTCATTTTAAATATTCAATATATTCATTCTTGTTTATAATTTCATAACATTTATACCTATTTATTCAATCATTATCTCTATTTTCATGAATCAATATTTAAGAAATATTAAATTAAACTATGACTGAAATACTTTCATAAAAAATCACTTGACTTTTCTAATAATCTGTACTTCAAATAGCAATACAATATTTACTGGACTTATTCTGTTTATTTTTCATTGTCTCTTTACCTAAGATAAGGGTAGGGACTGGGCCTGTGATTTCATTGGTTTAAGGAATTCCCAGGAAAGGAAGCCCTCTAATATCTTAGAGTCCCATGCTTTGATTATTTTTGGAATTTTATTCTGAAAATTTTCATCTGTGGGAAAAACTCATATGACACATCACTTAAATAATATACTGTCTAATTAAAAACATATAAATAAAATTAGTCAGTCAGTTAAATTACTGTGTATTGTCAAGCTCTTAGATTATGCAAACCTGTCAAATATTATAAAACATTTACAATGGGATTACATGTAACAAAAATACAGTAGCAACCACACCAAATTATATATGTAGCATGAGATATAGAAAAGAATCAAAGATGGATCTAAGATAACAAATCTTCTTGCACAAAATAGCATAATGGTAGTGCAAAATTGAGAAGTTGAGGAGGAACAAGCTTGGGGAATGTGCATAAGTAGATTGGTCATAGGCACGATATGGGGCTAGGAATATGAGGTTATGGGCACACACATATAAACTAATATGGTTTGGGGGGTAAGGTGCTTGGGGTTTCAAACAAAATTATAAGAATGGATTGGATCTGAAGAGCCCACTGGTCCTGAAGTCAGGAGGACCTGAGTTCAAATGCGGCCTCAGACGCTTGACACACTTACTAGCTGTGTGACTTTGGGCAAGTCACTTAACCCCAATTGCCCTCAAAAAAGAAAAAAAAAGAATGGATTGGATTCCAAAGGAAAGAGATTAAGAAGAGAGGAAAAAATTAAAAATAAAAAGAAGAGAGGAAGGTCTAGAACAGAACCTTGGTGACTATTCAAGGACTAGGAAGAGCTTGAGAAGTGAACAAAATGCAAGAGATAGAGCAAGTAGAGAAGCGAAGGAGCACTTGGGAAAACAATGTCAAGGAATGGAACATGGTTTCAAATGACAAAGAGAGATTAAGGATGATGAGAATAGGTCGGTGAGGGGAAGAACCTTGCATTTCGCAAAAGTATATTATTAGTAACCTTCAGAGTGATGCAATTGTAAAGTGGTTAGAACATAATACAGATAGTGAGGGTTTAAAGAATGAATGAGATGTAAGAAAATCGATACAAGGAGAGCACAAACTATATTTTCTAGGAATGTGACAAGGAGGAAGAGGAGATAAAAAGGATAATAGATTAAGAGGGTGGCAAGGTCAATGGACAGTTTGCTTGGTTGTTTTTTGAGGGGGATACCTGATAGCCTTTCATATACTAAAGGAAAGGCTTAGTGTGCAGACTGTCTTTCAATCCATCATCCTTCTAGGATTTTCATCACTAATGACCACTTGAAAGCTAAAGACTAGATATATAAAAAGTATCCCCTATTTCTGTAGTGCTCTAAGATTTTTAAAACACTTTATCAAAGCTTTATAAAGTAAAAGATATGCATTTTAAAGAAGGAAGTCCATAGAGGTTGTGAGATTTGTCTATAGTCACAAAGCTGGTAAGCATTTAAGCAAGGAAGAGGAGTATTTGGACTTGAAGAAGACCTTATTACAAATCATTTTATCAAACTCTCATTTTACAGATAAGGAAACTGAGACCTCTGTACCTGAAGCAACATATCTATAGTCACATGTACAGTTAATGGTAGAATCAGGAATTGAGCCCATGTTGTCAATCACTCCCAAGCTCATCCCATTTCAAACTGTTTCTACCCTCTAATAACCTAAACAGGTCAATGAGCTGTATCTCTATATCCTTTCCATATTCTGGAGGATGTTACCTGTTGTTTCTCCATAATGTCCCTTTGCAGCACAGATTCTTAAGTGAATGTTACTATTCTGCATTATCCTCTCAATCTCCATATTTCAGAACCATAAGACTAGATTGTTTTTAAATAGCATTTTATTTTTTCCAATTATAAGTAAAGATAATTTTAGCATTCATTTTTACAAAATTTTGAGTTCCAAATTTTTCTCCCTTCCTCCCTGCCTTCCTAAAATGGTAAGCAAACTGATATGGGTAATATGGGTGCAATGAGGTAAAATGTATTTCCATATTAGTCATAGTAGTGAAAGGAGGAACAGATCAAAAGGGCAAAAATATGAAAAATAATGAAAGTGAAAATAGTATACTTTTATCTGCATTCAGAATCTATCAAATCTTTCTCTGCCTGTCAATAGCGTTTTCCATCATGAATCCCTTTTAATTGTCTTGCATCATTATATTGCTGAGAAGAGCTAGGTCATTCATTGTTGATCATCATACAATGTTGCTGTTAACTGTATGATGTTCTCCTGGTTCTCATTTTACTTGGCATCAGTTGATACAAGTCTTTACAGGTTTTTCTGTGTTCCACCTGCTCATCATTTCTTATTGCACAAAAAAATATTCCATCACAATCACATACAACAGTTTGTTCAGCTATTACCCAATTGATGGCCCTTAATTTCCATTTCTACCAACACAAAAAGAACTGCCATAAATATTTTTACACATGTATTTTTTTTTCCTTTTTTATGAACTCTTTGTGATACAGACATTATAAATGATATTGCTGTATCAAAGATTATGCACAGTATGGTTGTCCTTCAGGCATAGTTCCAGTTTCTTCTCGAGAAAGGTTGGATCAGTTCACAACTTCACTGACAGAGCATTAGTATCACAATTTTCCCACATCCACTCCAATATTTATCATTTTCCTTTTTTGCCATATTATTCATTCTGATAGGTACCTCAGAGTTGTTTTAATTTGGATTTCTCTGATCAAGTAATTTAAAGCACTTCTTTATGTGCCTATAAATAACTTTGATTTTGTTATCTGCAAACTTCCTTTCATATCCTTTGGCCATTTATCAATTTGGGAATGACTTGTAATCTTATAAATTTGACTCTACATAGTTCTCTATATATTTGAGAAATAAGACCTTTATCAGAAATCCTGACTGTATGGATTATTTCCCAGATTTCTGTTTTCCTTTCAATCTTGGTTGAATTGATTTTGTTTGTACAAAAGCCTTTTAACCTATTTTACATTTTGGCATGCCTTCTATCTCTTGTTTAATCATTAATTTTTACCTTCTCCATATATTTGACTATCCATTGCTCTTCTAAATTGTTTATGATATTATGCTTTATGTTTAAATCATGTACCCACTTAAACCTTATTTTAGTATTGTGTGAGATGTTAGTCTATACCTAATTTGTACCCTATTGCTTTTCAGTTTTCCCAGAAGTTTTGTCAAATACTGAGTTCTTACCCCAGAACCTGGGGCCTTTGGGTTTATCAAATACTAGGTTACTATGGTCATTTGCTATTGTACTTTTTGTACCTAATCTAGTCCACTAATTCACTACACTTTTCCTTAGCCAGTACCACATAGTTTTGATGATTATTCCTTCATAATACAGTTTGAGATCAGGTATTGCTGTGGTCACCTTCATTGCATTTTTACCCCCATTAATTCCCTGTAAGTTTGTGAACATTATTTTTTTTCTTCTAAGATGAATTTTGTTGTTATTTTTTTAGCCTTATCAAATAATTTTGGGTAGTATGTTTGGTATGGAACTGAACAAGCAAGTTTGTTTAGTCAGAATTGTCATTTCTATTATAATGCTTGAGCCTATCTATGAACAATTGTTATTTCTCCAATAGTTTAGACTTTACTTAATTTTGTGAATGGTATTTTGTAATTGTATTCATATAATTCCTGGGTTTGTCTTGGCAGGTAGACAATCAGGTATTTTATGTTGTCTACAAAAAGTTCAATTTCTCTTTCTATCTCTTGATCCTGGATTTGTTGGTAATATTTAGAAATCCTAATGATTTATGTGGATTTATTTTATATCCTGCAACTTTGATAAATTTGTTTATTTTTTTCAAGTAGTTTTTACTTGTTTCTCTAGGATTCTTTAGGTAAATCATCATATCCTAGATAATTTTTTTTTCTATTTTGGCTCTATTTCATTTAGGTATCAGCACCATATTTGTGTCATAGAAGAAATTTGGTGATACTCCAAGTATTTTTGAAAATATTTTATATAATATTGGAATTATTTTCTCTTTAAATGTTTGGTAGAATTAATTTGTGAGTAGATCTGGCCCTGGAGATCATTTTAAGGGAGTTCATTAATACCTTATTCAATTTCTTTTTTTTTTTACTAAAATGGGGTTAGTTAGGCATTCTATTCCCTCATCTGTTAATCTGGGTAATTTATATTTTCATGAATATTAATTAATTTTACTCAGGTTATCAGATTTATTTGCATATTGTTGGGTAACATATTTTCTAATGGTTGCTTCCATTTCTTCTTCATAGATGGTGAATTCAACCTTCTTTCTTTTTTTTTTAAGTCAAATTAACTAATGGCTTATCTATCATATTGGTTTTTCTCCCCCATAAAACTAGATCCTAGTTTCATTTATTAGCTCTTAAACTAAAACTTTTGATCTTTTTACTTTCTATTTTAATAATTTCACATTAGATTTTCAGGATTTCCAATTTGGTGCTCAATTGGAAATTTTTTAATTTGTTCTTTTTAATAGTTTTTTTTTAGTTCCATGCCCAATTCTTTTATGTTTTTTCCTGTATTTTGTTAATGCATGAAGTCAGAGAAATACATTTTCCCTGATTGTCTGTATTCCATAAATTTTGATATGTTGTCTCATTGTTGTCATTCTCTTTAATGAAATTATTGATGATTTCTATGAATTGTTCTTTGACATCCTTATTCTTCAGGATTAGATTATTTTCTTTCAAATTAATTTTAATCTATGTTTTCACTGTCCTTTGTTGAGTGTAATTTTACTCCATTATGATATAAAAAGGATACATTTAATACTGCTGCCTACATATATTTGATTTTGAGGGTTTTATGCCCTAAGATATGGTCAATTTTTTGTGAGGTTCCATGTGATTCTCAGGATAAGTTATATTCTTTTCTTTTCCTATTCAGTTTTCTCCAAAGGTCTGTTATATATACCATTTTCAGTCTACTTACCTCCTTAGTTTTTTTTCTTCATTTTGGGTGTTGATTTATCAAGTTCTGAGAAGGGAGAATTGAGGTCCCCCACTAGTATAGTTTTGCTGTATATTTCTTCCTTTAACTTACATAACTCACTGAACTTATACTTTAATAACTTGGATGCTATACCACTTTGTGCATATATGTTTAGTACTAATATTATTTTATTGTCTATGGTACCTTTTAGGAAAATATAATTTCCCTCATCTCTTAATAAACTCTATTTTTTACTTTTTCTTTGTCTCAGATCAGCATTGCTACCTGTTTTTTTTTTCTTCACTTGAAGCATATTAGATTCTGTTCCAGTCTTTTGCCTTTATTCTGTGTATGTCTCTCTGCGTCAAGGGTGTTTCTTGTAAAGAGCCTATTGTAGGATTATGGTTTTTGATCCACTCTGCTATCCATTTTCACTTTCTGTAAGAGTGTGTTCCATTCCCATTCACAATAGTGAGTGCTAACTCTGTAGTTTACCTCCATTCTATTTTTCCTTATTTTTGTGCTCTCTCTGGTATCCTTTTGATTTAATCTTACAGGAATTTTTATTTTTTAACTTAAAAATTTCATCATCTATGTTTATGTCTTTTGTTTTTAAATCACACTCATTTCTGACTATACTCTCCATCCTGTAGGTAGTAATCTGATACTTCTAACAAATAGCAGAAAAGAAGGAGGAAGAGATAATTCAATGAGCATTTATTAAGCTCACTAAGGCTGAGGTACTATGTTCCTAATGATAGAAAGATAAAAGTAAAGCAATTTTCACTTTTAAGGAGCTTATATCTTGCCTTTTTGTTTTTGGAAGGCAATTGTGGTTAAGTGACTTGCCCAAAGTCACATGGTTAGTAATTGTGTCAAGTGTCTGAGACCAGATTTGAACTCAGGTCCTCCTGACTCCAGGGCCAGTGCTCTATTCACTGTGCCACCTAGCTGCCCCAAGGAGTTTATATCTTAATGGGAGAGAAATAACCTGTTACAGAGATTAGTAAATATGAAATATATAAATGATAAATAAAAAATAATTTCAAAGCACAGGGGAACATTAACAATTAAAAATTCAAGAAGGGTCTGAAAAAAAAAAACTGCACAAAAGCCATGTCAGCAATCACTTATTAAATAACTACCATGTGCCAGGCATAATTCTAAACACTGGGGATATAAAGAATATCACCTCCACTCTCACCCCACCCCCATAACACCTTTAAAAAATGTCAAGTCTTAGGGGTGGCCAGGTGCCACAGTGAGTAAGAGCACTGGCCCCAGAGTCGGGAGACTTGGGATCAAATCAGGGCTCTGATACTTAGCACCACACCCAGAAATAACTGGCCCTGTAACCTTGAGCAAGTTACATAACCTCAATTGCTTATAAACTAAAAAAAGTCAAACCTTAAAAGGAACTCGGGATTTTTGGAGGTTGAAGTGAGGAAGAAAAACCTTCTATGAATCAAGGTTGACCTATGCAATGGTGTGGAGGTATGTTGTGAAACAGAATATTGGTGGAACTGGCAAGGTGTGAGTTACATACACACGCATGCACCCTTTCACAATATTAGTGAAGGTTTTTGCAAGATCAATGTGGTCCTGGTTTGGACAGTTGGAGTTTACTGTTTCACTCCTAGCCCCTGGCTGAGATGCAGTTATGGGACCTCTGAGCAAGGGAATTAAAAAATATATATTTTTATTTGGGACTCTGGCTGAGAATTCCCTAAACTCCAGAGGCCTTCCTTACTGTTTTTTTTTTTTTATAGTGACATTTATTTTTATCCCCTGGATGGTTTTTAAAGCATCTTGAAAACTACTTCAACCTGAGTGTTGGAATATGATCTTAGGAAAGATATTGATTGTTTGAACCCTTGAATGATTTATACATTGTACCAGATGTATAATAACCAACAGAAGTAGTAGAAGTAACATTATGTATTGGGAATAGACAAGTAAGCCATTTTAGCTGGGATGAAGAAAGCTTGGGGGTATGGAGAGGGGAGAAGAGAATTCAGATAGGAAAAAAAAGGTTGGACCTAAATTGTAAATGGCTTTAAAAGACAAGCCAGGAAAGTGTATTTTATCCTAAGAGCAATAGGGAGCCACTGGAATTTCTTCATCAGGGGAATGACACTGTCAGACCTGTGATTTGGAAATTTCAAGGCTCAAATATAAATTATTCATCACCATGTAAAGTTAAGTGTAATTAAGAAGAATTTTCTGTCCTAGATAAATATTTTTAAATAAACCAACAAATTAATGATAAATGGTTAGACCCTGGTCCTTTGCAGACTGGTCTTGTATGGTTGTGGTGAGAGTTATACAAATATGTAAATATACAGATACATTTAACCTATTTTTTACAAGAAGTTTCTCAAAAATTCCCCAAAGAAATACTTGTAATGTGTTGGAAAACATTTCACTGGTCTCTGTCATTATTTGTGGGACAAATGTCACATGTGTATCCCAAAACTACCAAATCAGCACATTTATATATACTCAGTCATTATTCATTCCAGTCTTCTAATTCATTTGACAGTTGACACTGGTTATAGCTTTTTCCACTCATTTAAGTGAATTTACATTTATTTTGCCATTATCTGTGAACGTGTCATTATATACTAGAGACAAAGATGGATGGAAGTAAATTTAATGGCTAGGAAATATATGCCAAAAAGAACTGATATGGTTAGTATTGTGTCATTTTATAGGACTATGACAATAATTATCTGCTTCCCTTTGGGGAAGAACAGATGAAGCACTGCTAATGATAGTAATAGGAAATAAATACTGACAAATTAATTGATTACAAGTATATACTTAATACATTGGATGACCAGGATTTTTCTCAGGTGAGTTTTCCTTTTATCACTTTCTCTGAACATGCATTTCCTATGGGACTCTTATCTGTGCTTGGCCAAGTCTCTTCCATTGAAAATTCATCAAATATGCTGGATGCCTTCCTCTTCATTTTTGAGCACTGAGAATATCTCTTATCTTTCATTCTCATTATGGAACTACACTAACTCATTTCTATATACACATAGCTGTGTGGTTCTTTATGTCTTTTGGCTTAATATATAAGACGAATAATGATGCAAAAGTGGGGAGCATCTAGCTGGTATAGTGTATGGAGTAATGGGCCTGGAATAAAAACTATATCTTCCTGAGTTCAAATCCAGTCTTAGATATTTATTAGCTGTATGACCTTGGACAAGTCACTTAATACTGTTTCCTTCAGTTTCCTGCTCTGTAAAACAAGCCAGAGAAAGAAAAGGTAAGTCACTCCAGTGTATTTGCAAAAAAAAACTGTAAGTGGTGTCACAAAGGGTCCGTTATGACTCAAAAAATGATTGAATAACAACATGCAGTTATCCAAAATGATTCTCCCAAATATGATTAATCATAAAAATTTTTTATTTATAAAGAACAAATTTGAATGTGTTAGAAAATTTTTGCCATACGTTGCTATCAGCATCAATAATGAAGTACATGATAAACTCTGAATAATTCTTATTATAGAATTCCTTTATAACAGGAATCCAAGAAGCATTAGAATTCTTGCTTAAAAATAAGTTTGGGCCCTGAAGGTATGTTTTACTTTTTTAGAAGTAGTAATTGCCTGGGTAGGGAGTGCAGAGTCAAGATGACATATTAAAATATCAAAACTACCAAACTTGCCCCAAAGCCTCTTCCAAAAAATGACCACAGAAAGCACTAAAAAAAGTTCTGCTCAGGAAAGCCTCAAGGAAGTCATAGTATTTTTTTCTCACCCAGAACAGCTTAGGAGAACAGAAAGAGAGGTCTGAAGACATTTGCCAGGCACATTAAGCATGGTGGAAATGGTACTAGCTATAGTGTGTGGGGCAGCATCAGTTATTAAGAACAGTAAGGAGACTGAACAGTAGGTGAGAAAGAGATTCTGGGAAACCCCTACACTAGTGCTTTAGTCAGCAAAATGAGAAGTTCTGTTGCCTCTTATCTATTTCAAGATTGACAGTTCCAGGGGAGCCTAGGTGGCACAGTGAGTTACAGCACCAGCCCTGGAGTCGGGAGGACCTGGGATCGGTTCCATCCTCAGATACTTAACACCCCCCCCACACACACACACACAAAACTGGCCGTGTAACTTGGGCAAGTTACTTTACTCCAATTGCTTAAAAAAAAGAAACATAAAAGATTGACAGTTCCAGAGTAGAGAAAAATGATAGGAATCAAAAGGGATTGCAGACCAGGAAATCATAGACCAGATCTTTCCCCAGTTAGTTCCCAAGAAAGATACCTCGGCTATGTATAGTCATGAGTGTAAATAAAACGTATAAGTCCAATGAGAAAAACAACAGAGTCAGACCATAAAAAGTTACTATGGTATAGTTAAAGGAGATTTAAGGACAAACTCAAAAGAAGGCAATGACTTGGAAATGTCTATAAGTACATCCTCGAAGGAAAAAAAAAACATATAGATGGACACAAATGCAAGAATTACTAGAAGAGCTAAAAGAAATAAAAAATATTAAAATCAATAAGAGTAATAAAGGGGAAAATGGAAAATAAATGAGAGCTATACAAAAACAATATTAAAAGAGAATTAACAGCATGGTAATAAAAAGAGAGCCATAAAAGTATTAAAGAAAATAACTTGGGGAGGGGGGTTCGAGCCAAAATGGCAGAGTAAAAGCCTGGACTTGCTTGAACTCTTCCCCAAACCCCTCCAAATAACTGCAAAAATTACTCTAAACAAATTCTAGAGCTACAGAACCCACCACATGACAGAGTGAAACACATTTCTAGTCCAAGACACCCTGGAAGTCAGACAGGAAGGCTCTATCATATTGGCCTGGTAGTGGAGCGCAGTCCATTGTAGCCTGCACCAGCACAGACAGGACTGGAGTAGGCCTCAGGGGACTGAATCATTGGCAGCTTTGGCAGTTTCCAGACTTTTCAACCTACAAATACCAAAGATAGCATAGAAAGTCATTGGGAAAACTCTGTGATACCTAGGTGAAAGAGGAGTGTGGTGCAGTGGGGGTCTAAACCTAGCCCGCAGTTGGTGAAGGTGGCAGTGGAGGCAGCATCAGCAGTGACAGGGGCTAATTTTGGAGCTCTGGGCCCACAGGCAGTGGGGGACTGAGCAGCTGATACAAAACCCCTGAAGACTCTGACAGGACATGCATTCCCACCCTCACCCCTACTGAAAGCAGAGTCCTATCTTGACAAAGAGTTAGAAAGTCAAGTATTTGGCTGGGAAGATGGGCAAAACAGGGTGAAAAAAAAAGAAACTCAGACTAAAGAAAATAACTTTAAAAGGCAGAAATAGCCACATGTTAAGAAGTGGCACAAAAATCTATTGAAGAAAATAACTCCTTAGTTAAAAATCAAAATTGGCCAAATGATAAAAGTACAAAACCTCACTGAAGAAAATATCTTCTTAATATTAGAATTGGTAAAGTGGCAGATAATGACTCCGTTAGATATTAAGAAGCAATAAAATAAATTGAAAAACTGACAAAAAAATAGAAACAAATGTGAGACACCTCATAAAACCTGACCTGGAAAATAAATACAGGAATTAAGAATTCCTGGACTTCCTTAAAATCATAATCATAACCCTAGTCATTGTATTTCAAGAAATTGTAAAGGAAATTTGCTTAGATATTTTAGAACCAGAAGGAAATGTAGAAATTTGAATAATCCACTGATAGCACCTGAAAAACATTCCATAGTGGAAACTCTCAGGTATATTATAACCAATTTCCAAAGCCCTAAGATCAAGGGGAAAAAACAACAACAACAACAACCACAATACAACAGTTTAAGGAGCCATAAAGTAGAATTCAAGTACCATAAAACCATATTCATGATCACACAAGGTTTAGCAGCTACCACATTAAAGGAACAGAGGTCTTGTACATATTCTGGAAAGTAAAGGAATTTGAATCTCAACCAAGAATAACTTATACAGTAAAACTAGGTATAATTCTATGGGGAGGAAATATAGATATTTCATTAAAGAGAGTATTTTCAAGCATTCTTGTAAAAAAGAAGAGCTAAACAGAAAAAGTTGCCATTTAAACATAAGACTCAAAATATAAGTAGAAGGGTAAACATAAATAAGAAATTATAGGGAACTCCCATTAGTTGTGATTCTTCTATGTGACATGACTAATATGAAAATGTGTTTAATAGGAATGTACATGTAGAACCTATATCAGATTGTGTGCCATCTTGGGGACAGAGGGGGGAAGGAAGAGGAGAAAATTTAAAACTTATGGTAGTGAGTGTTGAAAACTAAAAGTAAATAAATTAATAAATTTAAAAAAAAGGAAATGGCTTGGAGGGCAACAGAAAACATCATCATTATGTCATTTAAGAGTCTATTTAGAGAGTGTGTGTGGGTGTTAGTCTATTATGACTGGATGCTATCAAAAGAAGAATGGAAAAGTGGAAATAAGACACACTGGGAGAAGGAAAAAAATATTAGAGAGAGAATTGGGGAATTATCTAACGTAAAAAAAGAGGTACACAAGAAAAAGGGTTTTTTTTTTGGGTGGGGAGGCAAGACAATTTGGCATAAGTGATTTGCCGAAGGTCACATAGTGAGAAAGTGTATCAGGTGTCTGAGACAGGATTTCAACTCAGGTTCTCCTGACTCCAGGGTCAGTACTCTATTCACAGTGCCACCTAGCTTCCTTTAGAGTTTTAATAATGGATGATGGAAAGGGGGATAAAAGAAAATCACTGAATCTCACCCTCACCTGAACTAGCTCAAAGAGAGAATAATATATATCCACATATAGTTTTGTGTAGAAATTCATCTTACTTAACAGTGAAGTAGAGGGGGGGAAGCCACTAAGAGAAAAGAATAAGGTATAATAAGAGTGAATATAGATGAAGATGACAATGGTCAGAAACAAAAAAAGACTTCTAAGAAGACAAAAGGGCAAAAATAGAAAGATTTATAAAAGATAACAGGATGGAGGGAAATATAAAATTAACTGTGAATATGTATGTGATGAACAGACCACAAAACCAGAAAAGGATAAGAGAATGTATTAAAACCCAGAATTCAACAATATGTTGTTTACAAGAGATACATCAAAATAGAAAGGCACACACTGAGTCAAAATAAGAGATTGGAGCATAATCTACTATGCTTCAACTGAAGTTAAAAATATCAGGGTTAGCAGGCATGATCTCAGACAAAGTAAAATTTAAAAAAATCACTGAAAACAGATCATCAGGGGGACTGTATTTAGTTACAAATACTTTATACAATGATCTCATATCAGTAAAGAACATATTTACATCAAATGGCATAGAATTCAGATTCTTAAAGGAAAACTTAAATGAATTAATGAACTAATTGGGGACCTTACATTACTCCTAGCAGAACTAAATAAACCCAAGCATAAAACAAAAAAGTTAAGGAGAGGAATAGAATTTTAGAAAAGGTAGACATTATAGATTTCTAGAGAATACTGAATGAGAATAGAAAAGAGTATACCATTTTTCAGTTGCACATGCATGGCACCTTCACAAAAATTGACCATGTGTTAGGGTACAAAAATATCTCCAAGAAATGTGGAAAAGTGGAAAATAATAATTCTACCATTTGTGTTCATAACACAATAAAATTGCGTTAAATAAATGGACTTGTAAATATAGTTTAAAGTTAACTAGAACCTAAATCATCATTTTTTTGTAATTATCATTTTTTTATGAATTAGTACATTAATTTCCATTTAATGAATATTTTTCTTCTGTTTATTCTTTTGTTTTCCCCAATTACATGTTAAAATAATTTGAACATTCAATTTTCAAACTTTGAGCCCCAAATTCTTCCCTCTCCTCTCCCCACACATTCCCCAAATTGAGAAGCTAAGAAATTTGATTTAAGTTATAAATGTGTAGTCATGCAAAACATATTTTCATATTATTCATGTGAAAACATAGATAAAAATCTCAAGAAACAAACAAAGTTTAAAAAAGAATGCTTCAATCTGTATCCAGACACCATCAGTTCTTTTTCTGGGGTTGGATACATTTTTCATCATAAGTCCTTCTGAGTTGTGTTGGATCACTGTACTGATGAGGATAGCTAAATTATTCATTGCTTGTTATCTGAAAATATTGCTGTACTTGTGCACAGTATATTTCATTTTGTATCACCTCATGTAAGTCTTTCTCATTTTTTTTTCTCTTGGAGGGCATCCTGCTTATCATTTCTTATAGCACAATAATATTCTATCATAATCACACACCACGATTTGTTTAGCCATTCCCCAATTATTGGGCATACTCTCAATTTCCAGTTCTGTGCCACCAGAAAAGAGCTGGTATAAATATTTTTGTATATGTAAGTCTTTTCCTCTTTTAATCTCTTTTTGGATATAGACCTTCTAGTGGTAGTATTGCTAGGTTAAAGTGTATGCAGTGTTTTTATAACCCTTTGGGCATAGTTCCAAATTGCTCTAGAGACTGGTTGAATCAGTTCACAACTCCACCAACAGTGCATTAATGTCTAATTTTCCCCACGTCCCCTCCAACATTTGTCCTTTTCCTTTTTTGTCTTAATAGCCAATCTAAAAAGTATGATGTAGAATCTCATAATTGTTTTAATTTGCATTTTTCCAACCAATAGTGAGTTAGGACACTTTTATATGACTATATGTAGCTTTGATTACTTCATCTGAGAACTGTTCATATTTTTGGATCATTTATCAATTGGGCAATGGCTCTTATATTTATATATTTGACTAAGTCCTCTATATGTGTGAGAAATGAGGCCTTTAAAAGAGAAACTTATTTCTTTTTTTTTCTATTACTATCTGCATTTCTCTCCATTTTATCTCCCCTTGTTATTTTACTCTTTCTCTCCTTTCATCTTGTCCTTTCTCAAAAGTGTTTTGCTTCTGACTACTGCCTCTTGCCATCTTCTATCTCTTCTATGACACCACTTTTCTTAAAACTAAATAATCTAAAGTTAAATGATGAGTGGTTAAAAAAACAAATCCTAAATACAATCAATAGTTTCATTAAAGATAATGGCAAGGATGAGTGAATTACCAAAATTTATGCCATAGAGTTAAAGCAGTACTTTATAATAAATAAGTGAGGAACTTATTTTTTGAAAAATAACATAGATAAAATATTGGCTAATTTGATTAAACAAAGAAGAAAACTCAATTACCTAAAAAAAATGAACAGGGTAAATGCACAACTAATGAAGATTAAATTATTGCAATAATCAGGAGCTTTTTTGCCAACTTCTATGCCAAAAAAAAACTGACAATCTTAATGAAATGAGTGAACATTTATAAAAATAAAAAATTGCCCAGATAAACAGGACAGGAAATATTATACTTAAATAACAATATCTTAGAAAAATAAATTCAATAAGATATAAATGGACTCCTCAAGGAAGAATACAAAGTAGCAGAGATAAACTAGAAGCCTTTTTGATAAGATCAAGTGTGAAGAAAGAATTCCCTTTCCAAAACAGTAGGAATTTTATAAAAGCAGAAGAAATTGTGAAGACGCAGCAAGAGTACACAGAATAAGTATTTAAGAAAGATCTTAACATCACCAGTAACCACAATAGTATGGTTACTGATATAGAACCAGACATCCTTGAGAATGAACTCAAGTGGGCCTTAGGAAGCATTGTTAACAATAAAGAGAGTAAAGGTGATGAAATTGCAGTTGAGTTAGTTAAAAACCTAAAAGATGACTCTTTTACAATGTTGTACTCAATATGCCAGAAAATTTGGAAAACAAAACAGTGGCTACTGAATTGGGAAAGATCAACCTAAGTCCCAATTCTAAAGAAGGGCAGTGCCAAGAAAGGTTGAAATTACTGAACAATTGCAAATGTTTCTCATGCCAGTAATGTTATGCTTAAGATTCTGCAAGCTAAGTTTCAGCAATATGTGAATTGAGAATTACCAGAAAAGCAGGCAGATTTTCAAAGAGGAAGTCAAACTAGAGACCAAATTGCCAACACTCAGTGGATTATGGAAAAAGCAAGGGGGTAGTTAAAAAAAAAAACAACTACTTTCGCTTCATTCACTATACTAAAGGCTTTGACAGTGTAGATCAGAACACAAAGTGACAAATTCTCAAAAAGATAGGAATGCCACATCATTTTATTTGTCTCCTGAGGAACTTGTATGCAGGTCAAGAAACAATGGTTAGATCTGAATATGGAACAAGTGATTAGTTTAAGATTGGAAAAATAGTATGAAAAGTCTTTATATTGTCATCTTATTTATTTAACTTATATGCAGAATATATCATGTGAAATATCAGGTTGGATGAATCGAAAGCTGGAATTAGGATTACAGGGAGAAATATCATCAGTCTCAGATATATCGATGATACCACTCTGATGGCAGAAAATAAAGAGCAGTTAAGAAGATTCTTAATGAGGGTGAAAGTGGAGAGTATAAAAGCTGGCTTGAAACAGCATAAAAACAAAAGAAAAAGAAAAAAAAAACTTTAAGATCTTGGCAACTGGATCCATCGTTTCCTGAAAAAAAAAAGAGGGAGACAAAATGGAAACTGTCAAATTTTATACTGTGGGGATCAATTTACTGCAGACAGTAAGTGCAGCCATGACATTAAAAGATGCTTACTCCTTGGAAGAAAATATGTGGCAAATCTGGATAGTGTACTGAAAAGGAGAGACATCGCTTTACTGACAAAGTTCTCTAGAGTCAAAGCTATGATTTCTCCAGTAGCAATATATGACTTTGAGAGTTAGACTATAAGAAAATTTGAGGTCCACAGAATAGTTGCTTTTAAATTGAGGTACTAGAGAAACCTTGATAGTCTTTGGAGAACAAGGAAATTAAATCAGTCAATACTTTAAAAAATTAATGCAACCATTATTTCACTGGAATGTCAGATAATGAAGTTCAAGCTTAAATACTCAGACCACAAAATGAAAAATGTGGGACTCATTGTAAAAAGACTTTCATATTTCAAAATACCTGAGGGCAAAAAGAGAGGGGAACAGTGGAAGATTAGATACATAGTTTCATGGAAACAATAAGTGTGAAATTTGGAAGCAAAATCAAGATGGCTGAGAAAATGTAGTTGAGACTGAGCTCACCCCACCAACCCCTCCAAATACCTTTAAATGATAACTCTAAATAAATTATACATTGGAATAACCAACAAAAAGACAGAGAGAAACAATTTTCCCACCCAATACAACTTAGAGGTTGGCAGGAAAGGTCTGTTGCATAGGGTGAGAGAGGAGCACAGTCTAGCACAGGTTGCACTGGCATTGACCAGGACCCAGAAAATCAAGAACAACAAGTGTTCATTGACTGAATCAGTGGCAACAGTGGCAGTTTCCAGACCTTTCAGTTCATAGATGCCAAAGACAACTTGGAAGGTCAGCAGGAAAGGTTTGATACCTCTGGATGAGACTAGAGCATAGCTTAGTGCAGGCAGCACCTGTACAGTCCATCCTCAGCAAAACAGGAAGAGGCCTTGAGAGTAACTGAATGAGCAACAGCAGTTACCTCTGGAGCTCCTTCCATGGACAGCAAGGGAATCAAACAACTAATAAGAATGAGGTTACCAGGGTCACTTTGCTGGCACTAGGGAGCAGGACTCTGTTGTTTTGCTGATACTCAGATCTGAGTCACAGTCCTAAGGGGAAATTCTAGGGTGCGGAAGAGACAGAGCACTATAGCTTGTGACCACAGTGGAGGGACACCCTCTTCATAGTTTCAGGGAAGAAAAGAATGATTTTGATCACTCACAGACCAGAGTATAGTCTAGGAGAGTAGTAAACACCACTCTTTAAATCATAACAACTTGGGAGAACTGGAAACTTATAGGTCTCTAGATGTATCTCTGAAAACAACTACATGAAATATCTGAACTTCGGACAGTACACCCTCCACCCTGGAAGCACAGACCTAATTTAACAAAGAGTTAAACATTAAGTAATAGTCTAGGGAAAATGAGCAAACAGCAGAAAAAAACCTGATCGCAGAAAGTTACTGTGGTGACAAAGAAGATCAAAACACACACCTAGAAGACTAAAAAGCCAAAGTTCCTATATCTAATGCCTCCAAGAAAAAAATATGAATTAGTCTCAGGCTATGCCATGGAAGACTTCAGAAAAGGATCTGGAAATCAAGTAAGAGAGGTAGAGGAAAAACTGGGAAGAAAAAGAAAGCGATACTAGAAAATCATGAAAAATGAGTCAACAGCTCAGTTAAGGAGACCTCAAAAAATGCTGAATAAAATAACATGTTTAAAAAAACAGATTGTGTCAAATGATAAAAGAACTACAAAAACACAATGAGAAGAATTCCTTAAAAAGCAGAATAAGGCAGATGGAGAAAGAGGCATATAAATTCCCTAAAGAAAAAATACTCCTTAAAAAGTAGAATTGAGCAAATGTCAGGTAATTGTTTTATAAGAATGAAAAAAATAGAAGACAATGTGAGATATCTTATTGGAGAAAAAAAACAAACAAACAACTGACCTGGAAAATAGATCCAGGAGAGAGAATTTCAAAACTATTTTACTACTTGAAAGTCATGATGATAGAGACAGAGACAGAGACACACACACACACAGACAGAGACAGAGAGAGAGAGAGAGAGAGAGAGAGAGAGAGAGAGAGACAGACAGACAGACAGACAGAGACAGAGAGAGACAGAGAGAGAGACAGGGAGAGACAGAGAAGCATATAGATAACATCTTTGGAAAAACTTTTATCAGGGTGGCTAGGTGATGCAGTGAATAAGTGCTGGCCCGGGAGTCAGGAGGACCAGAGTTCGGTTCCACCCTCAAACACTTAACATCCACACAAAAAAACTAGCCGTGTAACCTTGGTCAAGTTACTTAACCCCAATTGCCCTCCAAAAGGCAAAAACAAAAACAAAAAAACTTTATCGAGGAAAACTCTCCTGATATTCTAGAACCACAGAGCAAAATGAAAGACTCCACAATCACCTCCTGAAAGAGATTCCAAAATGAAAACTTCCAGGAATGTTATGGCCAAATTCCATAGTTCCCAGATTAAGTATTAATTATTGCAAATAGCCAGAAAGCAACAATACAAGTATTGTGGAGGCATAGTCAGGATAACAACAAGATTTAACAACTTCTATATTAAAGGATTTGAAGTGTTGGAATATAATATTCTGGAGAGAAAAGAAGCTAGGATTACAACCAAGAATCACCTACCAGCAAAACTGAGTATAATACCTTCAGGGGAATAACTGGAAATTCAATGAAACAGAGGACTTTCAAGCATTCTTGATGAAAATTTCAGAACTGTAGAGAAAATTCAAATTTTAAGTATAAGGCCAAGATAAAACTGACTACATCTCTCCTTAGATCATACTACTTCAAAAGAACTAAAAACTTGCATGCCTTAGAATGACTTTATGAGAACTCAAAATATGATAAAACAAAATCAAAAGAATGAAAAGAAATATAAGACAATGTGAGATAACTCATTGGAAAAAAAAAACTCACATGGAAAACAGATCTGAAATAGTTCTGAAAGTAGTAGTTCTGAAAAACTGTAGTTTGACATAGGACCCAGATCACCACAGGAGCAGAGAAATTTTTTTTCTCTTTTTTTTTTTAGTTTACAACATTCATTTCCACAAGATTTTGAGTTACAAATTTTTGCCCCAATTTTCCCTACCCACCAACCCAAAACAGTGTTCTCACTGAATATCCCCTCCCCCAATCTACTCTCTCCCACATCTTCTCCCATTCTACCTTTGACTTTCTAGTAGGGCAGAATGGATCTCTACACCCCAGTGCCTATATATTTCATTTCCCAATTACATATGAAATAATAATAATAATATGCACATATATTTTTAAACATTTTATTTCAAAACTTTGAATTCCAGATTGTTTCCCTTCCTCCCTTGTCACCCACCCTTACTGGGAAGATAAACAATTCAATATAGGTTTTGCATGTGGAGTTATGCAAAACATTTCCATAGTGGATATATTGTAAAAGACTGACTATATTTCCCTCCCCTCTATGTTCTATTTTCTACTTTGATCCTGTCCCTTTTCAAAAGTGGGTGTTTCCAAATTTCCTCCCTGCCAGCCTGCCCTTCCTTCCATTATCCCTCTCTCTTTTTCTTTCCCTCTACTCTCCTGGAGGGTATTTAGTGTGTATGTCATTCCCTCACTAAGCCAAATTCAGTGAGAATGAGGTTGAATCATTCCCTTTTGCCTTCCTGTTCTTCCCCTCCATCATAACAGTTTTCCCTTGCCTCTTCTATATGAGATAATTTACCACATTCTGTCTCTCCCCATCTCCTCTCATTATATTCTTATCTCATCTCTTAAATTCACCATTTAAGTATCATCTATTCCGATTCAACTAGCCCTGTGACCTCTATGAATACCTTTACATTTATATACACAAACTCACATATGTTTTCATACACCCATATACTCTCCTATGTAGATATATATGTATGTATACATATACACACATATACATACATATATACATATACACATATAAATTTCTGTTCCCTTCAACTATTCTCATACTAAGAAAAGTTTCATAAGTTGCAATTATCATTTTTCCATGTAAGAATGTTAATAGTTCAACTTTGATAAGTTCCTTATGATTTCTTTTCCCTCTTTACCTTCTCATGCATCTCTTGCTTCTTGTATGTGAATGTCAAATTTTCTATTCAACTCCGGCTTTTTCATCGAGAATGTTTGAAAGTACTCTATTCCACTGAATGACCATATATTCCCCTGGAACATGATACTCAGTTTTGCTGTGTAGGTGATTCTTGGTTTTAATCTCAACTCCTTTGACCTCCAGAATATCATATTCCAAGCCCTTCAGTCCCTCAATTTAGAAACTGTCAGGTTCTGAGTTATCCTGATTGTGTTTCCATAATATTCAAATTATTTCTTTCTGACTGCTTGTCATATTTTCTCCTTGATCTGGAAACTCGGGAACCTGCCTGTAATATCCCTAGGAATTTTCTTTTTGGGATCTTTTTTCAGGAGGTGATTGGTAGACTCTTTCGACCTCTATTTTGCCCTCTGATTGTAAAACATCAGGACAATTTTCCTTGAGAATTTCTTGAAGGATGATTTCTAGGTTCTTTTTTTGATCATGGTTTTCATGTAGTCCAGTAATTTTTAAATTATCTCCCATGGATCTAGTTTCCAGTTCAGTGGTTTTTCCAATTAGATATTTCACGTTGCCTTCTATTTTTTCATTTGTTTGGATCTGTTTAATAGTATCTTGATTTTTCATAAAGTCATTAGCTTCCATTTGCTCCAATCTAATTCTGAAGGAATGATTCTCTTCAGTGAGATTTTAAGATTCTTTTTCTATCTGGTAATTTTGGCTTTTTAAGGTGTTCTTCTCCTCATTGGCTTTTTGAGCCTCTTTTGTGATATGACTTCATCTATTTTTAAGGTGTTATTTTCTTCATTCAGGTAGTTGACTCTCATTTCATAATTTTCTTTCATTGTTCTCATTTCTCTTCTCAACTTTTCCTCCACTTCTCTTATTTGGTTTTCAAAATCTTCTTAAGATCCTATAATGGCTTCTAATGTGCATTTATTTTTCTTGGAAGCTTTTAGTGCAGGAGTTCTGACTTCACTGTCTTTCTCCTGTTCCATGCTTTGATCCTTCTTGTCCCCAAAATAGGAGTGTAATGTTGGATTGCTCTGTTTACTTTGTTTCTTTGCCTGCTCTTGTTGCCACTCAGTTACTTGACTTTTGAGCCTTTCTCCACCATATAGTTCTGCTACCAGAAATGGGAGCTTTATCCCAAACACTGTGGTTTTTTGTAACTCCTGGAGGTGTAAGTTGTCTGGTCTCTCTGAAACCTCCACATGTTCTGGCATAATGCTCATCCCAGGACCTCCACTCTAGGCAGAAATCAATATCCAAATAAGTTAAAGCAAGAGCAATTACCCCTCAGACTTGTCACTTGGTCCCTCTACAATCTGTAGACCAGGAGCTCTAAAGCATCCATGTCATGGCACCTGCATTGCCGGGGCACCTCAGCAGCTTCTCACCCCAGGGGCAAAGGCCAGATGGCAATCCAAATTACCAGGTCCCAAAGTCCACACTGCAGTGACCTCTTACTTTTTTTCTTGGCATCTATGATTTGATAATTCTGGAAACCACCACTGCTGCTGGTGATCTGAACTCCCTCTAGCTGGCAGCTGGTCAGGTTACCTGAGGCTAGAAACTCAGGCTCATGTAAGTCTGGTGTCAGCTCCCAGAGCACTGCACTGGCTGCTTCTTGCTGGCCTGCTGGGCTGTCCTCAGAAGGAGGTTAGCTTTTCTGCATCATTTTGTGGGTTCTTTAGCTCCAAAAGTTTGTCTAGAGTCTTTTTTTTTTACATGAATTGGAGGGAGTAGGAGCTGGAGCTGCACAGAAGTCCTATTCCTACTCCACCATCTTGACTCCCAAAGCCATAGACAGATTTTAACATGAAGATAAAATAGGCTAGGAAGATGATCAAACAAAAAAATAAAACCTGAATTACTATGGCAATAAGGAAGATCAAAATACAAACTGATAAGACATCAAATAAAAAAAACTGTATGCAAAAACTCAAAGGAAAATGTGAATTGGTTTCATGTCCCAAAAGAGTTCCTCAGAAATGGTTTTAAAAATCAAACAATGAACGTAAGGTAAATTAGTAAAAAAAAAAAAATGAAAATGTTGTGAACTTATTCAACCTTTCTGAGTGTTAATTTGGAATTATACCCAAAGGGCTTGAAAACTGTAGACACCCTTTTCACCTAGCAAATTCACTATTTGATCTATATCTCAAAGAGATTTAAAAAGGGAAAAAAAAATTGTATGTACAGCATTATGTATAGAGGCTCTCTTTTGTAGTGGCAAAGAATTGGAAATTGAGGGAATGCCCATCAACTGGGGAAATGACTAAACAAGTTGGGTATATGATTGTGATGAAATACTATTGTACTACAAGAAATGAGGAGCAGGATGCATTCTGGAAAAATAAAACAAAACATGGAATGACATATAGAGTGATGTAAAATGAAATGAGAACCAGGAATACAGTGTATGAAGTCACAACAAACTTGTAGATCAAGTGGGAATGACTTAGCTATTCTCAGCAATATCCTGATCCCAGACAACTCTGAAGGACTTAAGAACAATGTTATGTACCTCTACAGAAAGAACTGAGGGAATCTTAATGCAGATTGAAGCATGTTGTGTTTTTCTTTTTCCTGTATTTTTGGGGGGTGTTCAATTTTTTCTTTCACAACATGACCAATTTGGAAATGTATTTTGCATGGCTGTACATGTATGTTACATCAAATTACTCTCCATCTCAATGGGGAAAATGGCCGAGAATGAGTGGGAGAATTTGGAACTCAAAATTTTGAAAATAACTATTAAAAACCATTTTTACATACAATTAGAAAAAAATTCAAAAAATGATAGGTAAAAGAGAACCAAAAAGAAAAAAAAATGCTAATAAGTTTCCTGTCCTTTAAAAAATGTAAGTTTTCTTCCTACACTGATGTTCTAGCTTCTATTCTGGAGGTAGTAAATACTTCTCATTTTATTTATGAATCCCTCTCTATATTGAGGACCAATTTTTCAGAAGCAGTGATCAGTTCGTTTTCATTGCATTACTTGGAAATTAATTACTATAATAATGGGAATCACATCATTTGAATAATTACATATAGCACTTAAAATTTTTCATTTGTATACATTATCACATTTTATTAATGTGTAGGAAATAAAGGGCAGATTGTAGGAACTCAGCAAGTTGTTCTGATGGGCAATTCATTTCCTGAGTACTAGAAGAATGCGAGCATGTTAGTTGCCAGAAAAATAAAATTTTGAGGATGTGACATGTTTTTTTCTGTATCTATGAATTTGTACTTATGATCAGAAGCATACATGGATCTATTGAGAGAATCCATTGAACACTCGAAAGACTAAATAATAATTGAATAATTTGAAGGAAGTAGTTTCAATAAATTCTGTAAAATTATTTAATAACTTCACTCATTGTAATAACAAAAATATAGGATGTTATGATGCAAAACTTTTGTATGCTCTACTACATGAATATGTAGGAACAGAAAAACCAATGTTATAGCTACTGCTAATTGTACATAGTATAAAGGTTGAGTATAAAAATCATCGTTGAACAATAGTTACAATTTTCATTCATATCTTTTGATCATTGGTGAATGGATCTTATTTTTCATAAATTTCACTCAGTTCTCTATATGATTGAGAAATTAGGCCTTTATCTGAGAAAATTGCTTCAATTTTTTTTCCCACAGTTACTAGTATTTTCACTTCATCCTATTTCCCCTCCCCCTTTGTTCTATTCTTTCTCTCTTTTTACCCTATCCCATTCTCAAGTGTTTTGCTTCTGACTACCCCTCTCCCCAAAATCTGCCCTCACTTCTATGACACAAACACATCCTTCTCTTATCCCCTTCCCTTTCCTGTAGGGTAAGATTTATTTCTATACCCATTTGAGTGTGTATATTATTCCCTCTTTAAGCCAATTCAAATGAGGGCAAGGTTCACTCACTCTTCCTCATCTTCCCCATCATCCATTCCACTACAAATGCTTTTTTCTTGCATCACATTTTTTTTCAGAAAGACAGGAGAAAAACCTTCAGGTAAAGGAACAACTGTGTGAATTATTCAGTACTATTCTACTTCCTCCCAAAAGAAATCATAGAAGAAATCAATATAGCATATTCCAAAAGACAAACATCTTTGAGACATACCTACAAATTAACATGTTGAAAATCCATAACTAATTATCAATGAAACAAGATTGATCATTAATAAATGAGAGCAATTTGAATTATTTTTTTTAAAAAAAGAAACAAACATGTCTTCATTTAACTCCCCAAACCACCAAACAAGAGAAAAATATCAAAATAAAATAAATTCAATTTTCAAGGCAAAACTAAGAAATTGAGTCAGACATCTTATGTACTCAGATTTAAAAAAAAAAGTATTAAGAGGCAAAAGAAAGACAAAAGAAGAGGGCTTAGCTTAGATGAAAAAAATCTGAGGAAATAACGATTTAAATGGTTTCTTAAAAAAATAGGAGGAAGAAAGGAAGGAGTATATATTTAATGTTCTGTAAAAAAAAAAATCTCACACTGTCCTATAAATGAATCAATATATTTTGTGGAATGTTGGGGGCAGGGGAGGTCAGGAATAACCAAATGGTAATTCCCTTGAGTGAGTTAAAAAAGAGTCAAGAGTCATCCAGGAGTTGTAAACAGGAGTTGTAAACAAACATGAACCTTACTTGGATGAGGACATAGAAGTGGTTTTTATTCCTTAATTCTATCAACAATCTAGTTGACCAGTGGAAAACAACAAAATTTAAATGTATCAGAGAATGGGAATGGATAAGTGACTTGTCTTTCTCTAGAAAGGGAAATGGAAAGGTTCCATTAGAGAAAATCCCACAGGAATGGGTGGGTGGAGGGAAAGTGGTGTCATAATGAGTTTCTATTTGTGGGGGGCATAAAGGACTAGCACCTCAGAAGAGTGCTCAGAGCAAGATTGGTATTTCCTATTACTGTATCCCACACTGAGAGAAGAAATATACTGGTCTTTCTGGAATCTTAGCAATCATGGTGGTAGGACATAGAGTAAAAGTAATGATATACTTCCTTAAGTAGGGTTAGTAGTTATGGTGGGGGCAAGGAGGTAGACTAAGGTCTTAAGATACCATATATAGTGACTCCCACCACATTTATTTTTTTCTTTTATAAAATTACTTTTCTGAGAGTAAGGCAAAAAGAAAATGGTTTCACCAAAAATAAATAGGCATAGGGGAAAGGAATGGGCATTGGGGGATGGAAATAATATGAGATTTTCAAATCTACTCTTATACATATTGTATGGAGGAAACAATCAAATATCTCAGAAACATGTAGTGCTCATGATTGGGAGAATACACATTAGAATAGAATGGAAAGACAAAGAAACAAAAAACATTTAATGAACCTGTCTTAGGAGAAAAATGTATGTTATTTAAGCAAAGAAGATAGGTGTGGTTAGGGTAAGGTATAAGGATTTTGAATTACAAATTCATCTGGGAATATATAAAAATAAAGAGAGAAATTAAGCATCAGGTAAATTTATGAAACTTGGTATATGGAGGGTAAATAAGAAAGGCTAAGGAAAGCTTTAGGAAAAATGCAATTATTTAATCAGTGTTAGCAGAACTAATTACAGACAAAATTCCAGAAAGGAAGTAAGATAAAAGAAAATAAATAAGTAGAGTTAAAGAAAAATCTAATAATCATGGACTTAAAAGTGAAAAAAAGTAAAACATCAGATAAAATGAAAAGGAATGGCAGAAAACTAAATAATCTATTACATATATTAAGTTCACACACATCACAACAATTTTAAAAAAAGGATGATGAATAATTATATATAGTTCGTCCATGAATGATTCAATTGTCCTAAATAAAGTCTCTTAATTCTCAGGACACTGTTTTATTATGTCATCGTAAAATGAGGAAGGCAAAGATGGTCTATCTTAAGGTTTCTTTCATGTTTAAATATAAGATCCTCAGATCCTGTTCCAGAACTGTACCATTTCAATGAAGAAGTTACATCAATACTTCTTTTAGAAAGTAAATTTCTATTTTAACCACAAATATTTAAATACTTAGTGGTATTGAGATGTTAGATGATTTGTAATACATCATTTTAAAGCCTAAATTAGTAAAACTAATAGCATAATATTTTGG
Organism: Petaurus breviceps papuanus; assembly: GCF_028583685.1. Taxonomy (NCBI): domain Eukaryota; kingdom Metazoa; phylum Chordata; class Mammalia; order Diprotodontia; family Petauridae; genus Petaurus; species Petaurus breviceps. Next base: position 34,293,952 of record NW_027186473.1, read on the forward strand.
CAATATATTAATGACACAATAAAAACAAAAATATTTTGTTAGACAAATTCCTATTAAACGGAAAAAAAATATCAAAGATTTCAGAGAACTTTGATATAACTATAGGCTACAAGGGGGAAAAGGACTGTAAAATAAAGGATGGCATGATGGACTTAAAATTTGGACAACCTAACTCTAGGTCTTGCCACTGATGCTGGTTGTATGACCAAGTTATTTAGACTCTCTTAGTCCCAGCTTTGTCATGTGTAAAATGGAAATAATAATATCTGTAACATCTGTCACAGTTTTGCTATGATGGTATTAAAATAATATACATAACTTTCAGTTATTATACTTTCTGGAGAAGGCAGAACTTATGCATCCAGTGGATAATCATAAAATGTGAATATAAAATAATATTAAAAAAACAAAAATAACATCAAGTAGTAAACAAAAATGTTGCTCAAGGAATATTGTTTTTAATATTTTAAGATCCACATTTAAATATGTACATATACTGAACTACAGCTAAGACATGTAAACCCAAGACATGATCAGCACAACAAAATTATGAATTTTTCTCATTATAAAATTAATGTTAGAATAGTTAAAGGAATATATTCTCCTGAGATATTCTTATTTTCAGGAAGATTCATCATGCTATATGGATAATTAAAATAAGTCAATACTACTCATAACACACTGTGAAAATTCAGACACCATGGTAAATTATTTCCCAGAAGTATTTACCAAAATCTATGGGATTGTAAGAAAATGTATTTCCTGAAGAAAATGAAAAAGCAGTGAACACACGATAAAAAAATATTTGGATATTATCAAGATGACAGATGTAGAAGAATAGAAAATCAAAGCTGTATTTACATGAAATTCATTTAATCTTAGTTTCCAGAGGGCAAACTGACTCAAAATAGTGACTTTAGCAGTCAACAAGTCTTGCTTTAATCATCACAGTTCAATTGTCTTTTCAATATGAATACACTTGGACAAATGACATCCCTTTTGTTTCCCAGTTTCCTAATTTACCAAATGGAAGGGGGGCTGGGAGGGCTAGATGAGATGATTTATAAGTTCCTCACTAGCCAGACTCTTGTGATTTTATTATCATATATTTATAATGTATACATATTTAAATTTAGTTTTACTATAAACTTTTGATTTTACATTGACATAATTTCTCCTCAACCTTATTTCTCTCTACTTCCCAAAACAAAAGAAGAAAAAAAAGAAACCTTTTCTACAAAAAATAAAAACATTTAACTGAAGACATTTAATAAATGCTTTGGCATCACATACTTCACCCAACATTTATAATACTTGATTCTCTACTTAGAACAGAAGTAGCTCTTTTTCTTTAACAATTTTCTGGGACCAGAATTATCCATTAGCATTTTTTGAGATTGACTCCCTTCCCTTCCATTATTATTTATATTTTTGTAGCCAGTATGTAGATTTTTCTCTTGATACTGTTTTCTTCAATATATATAAATTTGTGTAAGTCTCCCCATATGTCTCCAAATTCCTCCTATATGTTTTACATTGTTGTTGTTAAAGATAAATAATATTTCAATGTATTTCTAAACCAAATTATGGTCAGATATGCTCCAATTAATGGACACCCACTTTACTTCAAATTCTATTGTTGTTGTTGACACAAAGTATATGTTACTGAATATTTTATTTATAGAACTTGTCTTTCATTTAATTCTCTCTTTGAAGCATATATGCAGGAGAGAGATTGTTGGAGTTACTCTACTTAGAATTTGAATGTGGTAAAGAATATGAATTTTCTTAGGAAGGAAAGAAAGACGAAGGAAAGGAAGGAAGGAAGGATCAATGCAATAAGCCATTACCTCTTTTAAAAATCTGCTAAGACCTAATATCTTGGGAATTCACTTAGCATTTTTGTGTTCAGTGTTGTTATTGGCCTTTAGCTTTCTTTCTGTGTAGAGAGGTGTGCTGTTCATCTATTCACTCATTAGTCTTTTCAATTATAGATAAAGAAAAATAAACAGCAATATAATAGTATCATGGTTTAGCAGAGGTGGGGAACCTGCAGTCTGGAGGCCACATGTGACACTCTTCTTCCTCAAGTGTGGCACTTTGACTACATCCAAACTTCAGAGAACAAATCCCCTTAATAAAAGGATTTGTTCTGTAATATTTGAACTCTGCACCCAGGGACCTATCAGGCCATGTGTGGTCTCCAGGCCACAGGTTCCCCACCCCTGGTTTAGAGATATTTATGTCCAAGATAATATACTGTTATTAGCCAGCTGAATTAGTGCCACAGTATGTTTTAATAAAGATTAAAATATTAATAGTCCCTAAATTAAAAGATAGCTGGTTATCTTTTTAAACATTGTTTTGTTTTTACTAAAACTTTTAAAGTTATTGCTATGTAAGAAAATGGTTGATATGCAGCATGATACTCTCCAAATAGGAATTGTTTCTGTCTAATATGGTGTTTTCATTCAATTTGTATTTCTTCAGGGAGAGTGGCAAGGAGATCTGTTTAAAGAGATTAGGTGAATCTCAATGGAAAGAAAAATCTAATTCATTTTTGTTATGTTGGGTACAGAAGCTGTATGTCTATTTGATAATCCAATAGATATGTGTTATGCTAGTCATTAACTTGAGTGTCACCTTAAATTCTTAAGTCAAGCCAGAGGTGTCCATGATATTGCACTGAGAAACATGCTCATTAAGGAAGTAGCTCAAATGTCAGTCACAATTCTTTCAAGGATCTGATATATGACTTTAACAACTTAAAAAGAACAAACTATTACTCCTTATTTGTAGAATGATAGACTCAGATGATCTTATGTTTATAAGTCTTATTCCTACAGAGCCTCAAATCGTACATATCAACCAATTTTAAGTGTCTAAACTATTAAGCTAACACTTTTCTAATCTGAGGTAGGAATTGACAAAGATGCCTATTGGCTAAAGGCTCATATGACTTTTGTATCAGATATAACATGAAGATCAATATATTATTCTGCTTATAAAGGGTTAACACCATATATTTGTTGACTTAAACTTAAACATATTTAGAAATTTTTACCATGATATGTTAAGATACTGTTTAAATATCATGAGATCATAGATCAAGAGTTAGAAGGGACCTCAGAAGCCATCCATTCAATTTCTCTCAAATTGAAGATGGGGAAAATAATCACTGAGAGAAGTGATTTCCCTAAGTCACACAATTGATGTCAAGTATGGGGTTTGAACCTATATTATCTGACCTCAGTGTCATTCTTCTTTCCACTATACCTCACTGAAGGTTGTTCAAAGTTAAGAATTCATGAATAGCTTTCTTAAATTCAGAGCTGTATGCCAGTAGTTGATTATTTTTAGGGAAGAGATTGTGTCTTAGTTCAACTTCTTTATCTTTTACAGAGACAAGTTTCACATACAATTGGAGTATAATTGCTTGCTGTTGTATTATTATTGTCTAGTAATTTATTATGTCAATATTATCTAAATGGATAAGTCAGTATGGCTTTGCATGATGAAGACGTGATATCCAGTTTCATAGACTATCAGTTATCTTCTAGGTTAGTGACTGCTAATAAGCAGTTTGGGAGCTCTTATATTCTCTAATTTGTCTGGATATATTTGTAAAGTATCAGAACTTCCTAGAGAGAAAAGCATTATAAAGCAAACTGAAAAAGGATGAATGGGAATTGGTTTATCTTGGGAGAGTCATTGTGAAAATAGTAGGCAACTGAAAAAAAAAGGAAGTCAAAAGCACTTATATTATTGTAAACAGTTGCTGATGAACCAATCAAACAAAAATCATTCAACACTGGACAAAGAGATGAAAAAGTATTTTTATTTGATTTTAGAAAATTATGTTGGTTCCACTATACTATACTCTTCTACAGTGGATGTTCTATACTCCTTTGGCAATGTTGCCCAAGACCTGGTGAGATTACTGCTGTGATTTTTGGAATTAACTTTCTGTTCATGAAGATACTGTTATGCTAATCATGATTTTAGTTATCGGTAAATTCATCATTTCAAGCAAGAGGCTATAGACACCAGACAAAAGCACTGGGTTAAAGGAATGCAATGCAATTTATTAGAGAAAAATATTAATTACTTATACTTATGTTAAAAAAATCAACTTCACAATTACAAGACATAGTCTTGTAATAGTCTTTAGACAGCGATTTGTCTGAAAAAGGTCTGGGGAGTTTAGTGAATTACAACCTTAATATTATTCAGCAATATGAAATGAGAGTAAGAAAAAACCAAAAGCTAATAATATCATGGACTTTATTAGAAGAGGTATAAGTCATAGGAATAAGGAGGGGAGAGTCTTTCTGTACTCTGTCCTCATCAGACCATATCATTGATTGATCCAAATATAAAGCCATATTTAAGGAAGGCCTCAATAAGGAGAACAACGAGAAGAGGACAAAAAGGGTAAATAAAGGCCTCGGTTTCATGCTATTGGTGGATCACTTGAAGAAACTTGAAATGTTCTTACTAGGGAGGAGAAGATATGACACAATAACATGTGAAAACTGCATTACAATGTTTGAATACTGTTTACCTAGAGGAAAGATTGTACAATTTTCTATTTGGACTATGAAGACCAAAGTGGGTGGAATGGGTGACAGTTGCCAGAAGGTCAAATATATTCTTATTATAAAGAAATAATACAACTTCCTAAGAATTAGGATTATCAAAAAATAGAATGGTATCCTTAGGTGTTGGTGGCTTCCTTCTATTGGAGATCTTAAAGTGAATGCAAGTTAATTAATTATTGGGTATGTTAAAGAGTGATTTTTTTCAAGTATTGGTGGGAATAAATACCAACCAAAGTCCATTATAAGTCTGAAGTTCTGAGATTCAGTAATTCTTTTAGGAGGTAGAATAGCATAGGGTCTTGGTGCTTTGGATTAAAAACCAAGAAAAGATTTAGGTTCAAAAGCTGCCACTGATATTTAGTTGGTATTTGACCATGAAAAGATTGGTCAGCCTATCTAATCTTTAGTTTCCTCCAATGTAAATTTAGAATAACGATACTTGATTTTCTTAACTCTCAAAGTTGTTGTGAGGTTCAAATGATATCATGTAAAGATTTTTGCAAATTTTAAAATAATATGTAATTTATAGCTATTAATAAATTATGGTTAGAAAGATGTAATTTATTTACATTGATTTTTCCCTAAAAACAAACAAACCAAAAAAGCCCAAACCCAAACTAGATGTTCATTCCAACAATTTCCTAAATAACATCAAAGATACAATTTTATAGTTTATTTTATAATGTATGTCCTATTGAGAGCTGGTAATAGAAAAAAACAATTACTAATATCCAGTTGGAAGCTCCTAATTTTTACAGCTCTAAACAAAAACAGTAACACAAAATAGGCCATGCATTGAGCTGTCTATATCCATCACATTAATCCCAGAGCAAAACCTTGTTAAAACAAAAAAATGTGACCAGTCTAGATAATGTGGATGATTGGAAATGATGTCTCCCTAAATGCCATACAAAATGAAGAGTTGTGCCTATTGCCCACATTTGCACTCTCTGTTCAGATGCATTTCCTCTCTGGGATGCAAAGCAACACACATTTTAAGATAATTAGAGGCATTTCTGAACCCACTAACATTCAAGGACCTGATTCTGTCTATTTTTTTTAATTAAAAAAATCTGCTCACTATCTAATGATATTCCAATGCAATAAGAGAAGTAGTAATTTATAAGTTTGGAAAAGGTTTACTGCTTCTGTTCCTCATATGTGCATGCAGATAACTATATCAATTGATAGTATCTCCATGTAAGATATTGGATTGATTGGTATATTTATTTTTCATTCAGATATATATTCATTCACACTTCTAAGACCCCCAACCTTCCCCATATTTACTTTGCTCAGAAGGAAGCAACCAAAATGGTGAAGGGCCACTTAGGGGTGGGGAACCTGTGATCTTGAGGCCATATGTTACTCCCTATGTCCTCAAGTGAGGTCTTTTGACTGGATCCAAATTTCATATAACAAATTCCCTTAATAAAAATATCCTGTAAAACTTGGATTCAATCAAAAGGACCCAAGGACCTAGAAGGTCACATGTGGTCTCAAAGTTGCAAGTTTCCCACTTCTATGAGACAGTTGATGAAACTTGAGAAGCCTGGGATTAAGGATAGAAAATTCTGGATATCTACCTTCAAGTACTTGAAAAGTAAAATGAACTCATATGGAAGAGACATTTAATTTTTTCTATTTGGCTTGGAGGGTATAATTCAGAGCCAGATGGAGAAGTTTTGAAGAGGAAAATTAAGGTTTAATGCTGGGGGAAATTTCTCTAGCAATTAGTGTCATCCCAAACTGGAAGAGACTGCTTTGGGAGGTAGTACAGTGATTACCCTTTCCCTTGTGGTCTTCAAATGGAGTCTGGATGAACACTTATAGGGTGTGTTGAAGTGTTAATTTCATTTCAATATGGCGTAGACTAGATTGTCAATGAGGCCCTTCTCTTTTGTGAAATTCTCTGATCCCATGGTTCTATGAAACTGAATTAATGGGATGATGCCATACCTTGTTAAAGCTAACCATTATTTAGACAAAGTCAATGAAAAAAAAGCCAGAAGAAGACAATAAGGTCAAAACTCCTGCATCAAAATCCTGCAAGAAAAATATGAACTGATTACAGGTCATAGAGGAACTACAGAAGGATTTTGAAAATCAAGTAAGAGAAAGAGAGGAAAACATTTAGAAGAGAAATGAGAATGATGCAAGAAAATCATGAAAAAATTAGTCAACAGCCTGTTAAAGGAGACCCCCCAAAATATTAAAGATAATCAAACCTTAAAAAATAGTCTAACTCTAATGGCAAAAGAAGTCCAAAAAGCCAATGAGGAGAAAGCCTTAAAAAGCTGAATGTTCCAGATGGAAAAGGAATTTCAAAGACTCACTGAAAAAAATAATTGTTTAGAAACTAAACTGGAGCAAATGGAAGGTAATGACTTTATGAGAAATCAAGATACTATAAAATGGATCCAAACAAATCAATAAAAAAATAGAAGGCAATGTGAAATATCTCATTAGGGAAAAAAAAGGTTGTAAATTTTTGGAATGGTTACTTTTTAAATATTAAGAAATTTTAAAATGTGCACATTTACTGTTCCAGGAGAGTATCATAGTTAAAAAAATTAGTAAACCTCAGTGACTAACAAATAACAGTTTCTTCTCCTCAGCAGTTGCACACCTGATGAACTTCTGTTTAGCTTGGCCCTCATCCTACTCCCTCACAAGTGATACCTTCCCCAATAGTATCATTTTGGTAGTCAGTTGTCCACATCCTCAAATACCTAAACTTCCTAATTCCTCAATATACTTCCTATTCTTTGCTCTTCCACTGTCTCTAAGTCTCACACACAGGTGATCATACCCCTGATTTTGCTGTCACCCAAAATGTACATATTCCACCTCTCCCTTTGACTTCCAGTAACAAACATTATTCTTCTTCCACTCAATGGCCCCTAAATATTTAATCCCTCAGTTGTCTCCTAGGTCATCACCCCTAGTAACCAAACATATGTCTGCTTACAACAGTGTGCCAACTATACCTGTAAACCTCATCTTACCTCCATGACATTATTCAGAAGCACGTGAAGAAGTAAGATAGTGGCTGATAGAAATTATCCAGGATGTATGCTTGACATGACACAATCAGCAAGACAAATGGGGCAGGAACTCATTAATCATAAGGTCAATCAGTTTACAAGAACCTGGAAGACCTGTGTCTGTTTGGGGGTAAATTCTGGGACCCCTTGATCCAGACCAGAAAAATGTATGATTAAAAAACCTTTCTATGTGTATCACTTTGACAAAAATCATGGTTATGAGATTGTTCCTGATTAATTCATGTCTATCAGTCATTTCAGATTTAAAAGCAAGGAATGGAGCATTTGAATCATTGTCTTGCCAAAATACCTATGTGACCTTATGTAAAGCCAAGCACAAGCAGTTTTCCAGAGGACTACTACTCTGAACCCTTTTAAGGTTCTGATCACATAGCATAGTGAACTCTCTATTTAGCAATAAACTAAAGCAAAACATTCACAGAAATCAAAGTATACCATTCACAATGTTATAACATAACAACTTATCACTAAAGTGGCCACATAGTTTTTACCAAAGTGGACACATAGTTTTAAACAAAAGATATCATTCAGTAAGTCCTTAACTCAATCATCCTTAAGTAGCAATCCTCCTTTAGTGAAACAAAGTACAAAGGCTAAGGTTTTCCCACCCCTAGGTCACATTTTCTTAATCTCTCAGTCAAAAATTCTTCTTTTTTCTTGACTGGAGATTAATTTCCAATCATCCTTTATTCAATCATCCTTAAGGGGTACAAGATACAAAGTAAAAATTTCTCCCACCCCTAGATCACAGTAAGTCATGATCTTGTCAATCAGCACTAAGAACCCAAGGAGAGGTCTTTTAATCTTGGCTTGAGGTTGCCTCCAGAATTCCATGGTTCCTTTTCCATGGGTTCAGCTCCTGCCTTAATATATCCAACAGTCACCTGGATTTACAGGCAGGCAGCTCTCAGCTTCTCATCCATCTCCTTGTCCAGTTTCTTGTCCAGCTCCTTGTCCAGTTCCCATTCCATTTTGAAGCTCACAGTGTCCAGTCCACTTCAAGTCCTTTGCAGTTTCTGTTCCTGGAAAAAAAAATTTAACAGAGTGAAAATAACATTCATGCACATTGCTGGCACTATCATCAATTCACTTTCTGACTGTGAAATCAACACAGATGCACAAATAAGGTCTGAAAAATCAACAGAAAACATCAGTAAAGTCCCAGGACCTTTGAAAATGTCAGTATGACCCTCTTCTAGGACTTCTGTAAACAGACAGCAAGAAAATCCCCTTTCAGGTCTTTTGAACTAGAAGTAAGGTCTTAGGACTTCTGTAACAACAGCAACATACTCTATCAGCAGACAAATCTGACAAAATAACATCAAAACAGACAGAACAAGTCCCAGTGCCACAACCATGTTTCCTACCACTTCTGCTCTCTTCCAGCTTATGCTTTTCCTTTTATATCATCAACTCCTTCCTGTTCCACCTACCTCTTATGTCCTTCCTGTTACTGTTTTTTTGCAAGTCCTCTTACTGTGGGTTTCACAAGTTCTGTTTCTTAACAAAGACTTGATATAATTATGGGCAAGGCTCAACTGAAAAAAGGACACTAAGTACTTGTTGGCTTGCCATTACACTTTAGGGGAGTCATTTAACATATCTGGGCCTCAGATACAATATTTTTTTAAATCATAGGGGTTGAACTAGATGAATTCTGAATCCTGTAACTATAGGACCCTTGGTAGGTTCTATGCTGTATCTAAAAAAAGTTCTCATATTCATTTATAATATTTATATCTTAATACTCTAAATTTTCTGGTCAAAGTGTTTCTTCCTAAAACTATACAATCAGAAAATTTTAACTATCTTTTCAAGTTTCTGCTTATTATTTTATTTATTTTTTCTCTTGTCAGATTTCTTTCCTTTTCCTTCCATCACCCCCTACTTCACACACACTCCATTTTCTTCTCTATTGACTGCTCTCTGCTTTCAAAATGTAAATAACATGTAGAAGCAAATAATTATTTTTGAGAGAAAATGCCCATAGAATGGAATATCTCAAATTAATTTTGTTTACTTTGGTATTTACTTATCCATGTATATACACACTGAATTCCCTTAAGTAGAATGTATGCTTATTGACAAGGACTATTTCATTTATGTCTTTGTATACCTAGCTCCTAACATAGTGTATGGCACATAGTAAGCACTTAAAAGCTTGCTAAATTTGAATGGCACTGCCATTGAATTAAATTTAAGATTTTTGTAAGTTTTAAACAATTAAAAGATTATTATTACTTATTTCATGGGAAAGAAAATTGCATATCTACCAAACAGGCAAAGTAAATGAACCAAAGAGATGACTTCAATCTAAGTGACAAAAATGAATTGACCAAGGGCACGGTAACATTAAGCATGTTTAAAGTGATCCATGTTCCTGGAAATGCAGGTGCAATATTTTCCATTTGATGAGGCCATTCAATTCCAGACACAAATAGAATTAAGTTATGTGCAGTATATGTATAATAAAATTTGTAACATTAACTTTTTACAGATATAGGTTAATATTTTATTTGCATACATCCCCAAGTTTCTCCTGTTCTCTGCCTGGATTTATCACAAGTCTGCAGGCATGGCTGGCTGCTAGAAATGAACATGAACAATTAAACATCCAGTCAGAACTTCAGTGAAAGGTTCCACTCTGCCTTTGCTAAATCGTTTTGGTAGCTCCTCTGATAAGGAAAAAAGAGGTCCAAGTGTGAGAAATCTGAAGTGGAGATGCAAATCTCATACTTGCTTGGAATATTTTTATCTAAGAATTTGCTGATCCTGACTGACATCAGTTAGCTTTTCTACGAGGGTCAAAGAATGTTTCTGTTTCTTCCTTTTAAAAGTAAGCTAAATCCCTTGGCTGGTTTACTCCTTTCTTATCCTCATCATAAACTCAAACAATTTCCTTAACGTTAGGATTTTTTAAAAGCCCCTTCTGGTTCATAAACTGCTAAATATGTCATATGGTAGGATACAGATCATTAATATTCCCACTCTGTTCTGTTGGAAGAAAAAAACACCATAGATTTAGGTATAAGATGCTGTCAGATTTTGTTTAATCACTTTCATCAAATAATACAGTAGGATAAATGTTGCCTTCTATTTTTAAATGAAATAAGCATACTTTTGAATATTTCTGTGACATTTAAAAAACAATTTTTTGTACTCACTTGTGTTTGTTCCAAGATCGCTCAATACTTTAAGAAATTGTATTTATCAACGTTTAAAAATATACCAACATAAATATGTTTATGTATTTCTTTGTGGGATTAATCATCTGCATACAAATAGACTATTTTTTCAAAAATAGAAACTTGCAGTCTCTTGAATAGAATAGTCAGATTTCTCCACTGTGAATTGGAGAGAAAAAATAAATGTATACGGGAGGGGCTGCTTCAGTTAAACAGAGAATTTATTTTTAAGTGGTAAGACCATAGATATGAAACTGCAATGGACCTTAGTTGTCAGCTAACTCAATGATCCTATTTTTAAAATGATCAATGGGGGTTAAGGGGAGGGAGGAGAAAAGCCAAGATGGTGGAGTAGAAGCAGGGACTTGTTTGTGAGATCTCCCCCAAACCCCACCAAATACCTGTAGAAAATAACTCTAAACAAATTCTAGAGCTGCAGAACCAATGAAATGACAGTATGAAGCAAATCTTCTGTATAGGATGGTCTGGAAGGTAAACAGAAAGGATCTATCACACTGGGGTGAGAGTGGAGCACAGTCTAGAATGGAATGTACCAGCATATATGAACCAGGGGAGGCCTCAGGCAACTGATTCAGTGGCAGCTGTTGCAGTTTCCAGACTTTTCAGCCCACAAACACAAAATACTGCATAGAATGTAAGTGGGAAAACTCTGTGGGACCTGGCTGAGAGAGGAGCAAGGTCCAGTCTCAATTCTGGGATTCTGGAGGGGGCAGCAGAGTCACTGACTGCTTCAAGAGCCCTGGTTTCTGGCCAACAGACAGTGTAGTGACTGAACACCTGATCAGAGAGTGATTGCAGGAATCTCTTTGCTGGCACTGAGGCAGGATTCTATTGCTTTGCCTTTGCTAGGATCTGGGTTGTGGTCTTAGGTGATGGTCCTGGGGAGAGGAAAGAGCTCTGGTGTGGTAGAGCTTGTGGTGCAATGGAGAGAGGATCTTTCTCACAGTTCCAAGGCAGGAAAGAGTACTTGTGGACACTCACAGAACAGAGCACAGAGGAGAGTAGTAAACAACTGTCCTTTGATCATACCACCTTGGAAAAGCTGAAAATTTACAGGTCCCTGGAAGTATCTCTGAAAACAGTTGCACAAAACCCCTGAAGTCTAGGATAATACATGACCCCCAACCCCACTCCCACTGAAAGCAGTGTCCTACCTTGACAAACAGTTAGAGAGTCAAGTACTTGGCTGGGAAAATGAGCAGTGTGAAAAAAAACCCTCAAACTATAGTATCCCACTTTGGTGACAAAGAAGATCAAAACATTCAACCAGAAGAAGACAACAAAGTCAAAACTCTTCCATCAAAAACCTCTAAGAAAAATATGAATTGGTCATAGGCCATGAAAGAAGTCAAACAGGATTTTGACAATCAAGTAAGAGAAGTAGAGTAAAAATTGGCAAGAAAAATGAAAGTGATGAAAGAAAATCATGAAAACCAAGTCAACAGCTTGCTAAAGGAGACCCCCCAAAATACTGAAGAAAATAAGAACTTAAAAATAGACTAACCCAAATGGTAAAATAGGTCCAAAAATCCAATGAGAAGAACAATGCCTTAAAAAGAAGAATTGACCAATAGTCAATGGGGTTCCAAAAGCTCACTGAAGAAAATAATTCCTTCAAAATTAGAATGAAGCAAATGGAAGTTATGACTTTATGAGAAATAAAGAAATTATAAAGTGGAACCAAAAGAATAAAAAAAATGGTCGACCACATGAAATATCTCATTGGATAAAACACTGACCTGGAAAACATATATTTTATGTGTATTTTATTTTATGAGATAATTTAAAAATTATTGGATTACCTGAAAGCCATGATCAAAAAAAGAGCCTGGACACCATCTTTCAAGAAATTATCAAGAAAAACTGCCCCAATATTCTAGAACCAGAAGGTAAAATAGAATGGAAAGAATCCAGCAATCATCTTCTGAAAGAGATCCCAAAGAGAGTACTCCTAGGGATATTGTAGCCAAATTCCAGAGTTCCCAGGTCAAGGAGAAACAATGCAAGTACCGTGGAAATGCAATCAGGATAGCACAAAATGTAGTAGCTTCTACATTAAGGGTGCTGAGGGCTGGGAATGGTCAGAAGCTAACACTTTTGAAAAGGGACAGGGTCAAAGGAGAGAATTGAATAAACGGGTCGTGGGATAGGGTGCAAGGAAATATACTTACTCTTCACACATGACTTATGGAAGTGTTTTGCATGCTTACACCACATGTATAACCTATGTTGAATTGCTTACCTTCTCAGTGAGGGTGGGTAGAGAAGGAAGAAGAGAGAATTTGGAATTTAAAGTTTTAAAAACAAATTTAAAAAATGTGGAGGAAGTAGAATGGGAGTTATAGGAAGGCAAGGCACTCTGGGGGAAGTGTTTATCAATGCATGCTATCTTGGGGTGTGGGAGAGGAGCTAGTTGGAGAGAAAATTTGGAACTCAAAATCTTGTGGAAATGAATGTTGAAGATTAAAATAAATTAATTAATCAAAAATTTAAAAGAAATTCTATATGTTAAAAAAATGATCATTGGGTGCTAGAAAGATCCAATGACTTTTCCAACATTGTACAAACAGCCAGTGTCAAATCTGAAATTTCCAGTGCAACACCTGTGGACAAAAGATATGTGTATATATATGCACACACACAGAGGGGGGGGGTCTTTGGAAGAAGTAATCTTTCTTTTTCACCAAAATGTTGAGATTGCAGTGCATAGAGAGAAAAAAAGAACAGATTATTGCATTTACATATGCTTGATACAATTAGATATTTGCAGGTACTTTAGAACCATCTCCACATTTCTGTGATGTGAATGGGTACACAATGTAGTGATTCAAAGGCTGGAAGAGGAATCATTTGCTACTTACACAAAAAGCAAGCAAATGCCTCCACATTAAATCAAAATGAATCATTCTCTCTGTACTCTCAGTCATCCTTTCTGAATGAAGTTAAGGAAGATTCTGTTATTCTTCGTAGGGGCTGTCATGGATCCTATCATTTGACATCATTTGTCAAATTACAGATAAATTGCATCTCAACTCCAATGGACTTCATTGTATAATCTCCAATTGGGTTTTTAGGTTAGTGCAGCCACCTCCATTTTTCTAAAGTTAATTGCACTATTTCCTGTGATTAAAATTCATTACTTTGAAGACTAGGACTTCTTCCACCCCTTGCAAACACCTCCTTAAAAGCAAATGGGAAATTTAAACAAGTCTAATATGGTTCTTGTATTAAAAATGTACAGAGGCCAATGCTTTTACAGGTCATCATTTTTTATTTCCCTTCTCCCAAACTAAACACTTGCATTATTCAACTAAACTTTTTAAAAGCACTTTCTGTGTCAAAATATGTTAAAAGGTTATTTTGCCCTTCTAGAGATAGAGGGGGAAGGGAAGCATTTTTGAGGTAACAAAAATTTCTCTTCCCTTTTCTTCCCTTTTTCAATGATTGTCGTTGCTTTTAAACTCCTTTGACCTTTTGAGAGCAATAAAAGGCCCCCAAATAAAGCCTCCTTTCATGGAAACTTTGCTGTTCTAGCATTCTCCTCTTCCATTAAATTTGCCTGTTTAGAAGAAAGTTGTAACCAGTCTTAGCTTTCACAGCAGGTTTACAATTGGTCCAAACAGATGTTACTAAGGGTAACCACAATTTCTATGGGAGATAAAGTTCCCTTTTAGCACACTTCAGTAAACTGTGGAAAATAGAGGGGAAAACAGAGCAACAGACAGCAAGGGAATTTAAAATTAAAAGCAAATACAAATAAAAGTTGTCATATTATGTTGATCCTATTTGATCAGTTGTCATTACTACTTCAGACACAATTGAAAAAGCCACAGAAGTACATTTTGGCACAGTTAATGTCATAGACAATCCACTTCCAGCCACTGTTTCCTATCAGCATATTCTGGTTTTAGTCAAGGAGCTTGACTGTTGACATCATGCAGTTAATGGCACAGATTAAAAAAACAAACAAACAAACATGCCAACAAGTTTTCTTTTGTTTCTCTGAAAAGCCACATGCAAAAGAGTTTAAAGTCTAGAAGATCATATTTATTTACTCTTATGTGTAGAGTGATTGTGATGATAAATGATCTCCATACCTTTGCTCATATTGAATCCCCTGCCTACCATGCTCTACTAATTTCTAAATGACAGACAAATTATATACTAGACAAAGTGTTGGACATATGGTCAGAAGACCAGTATTCCTATTAAAGCTCTTCCATGTGCTGATTTAGATGTAAGGCTAAGGAAGTCAATTAATTTCTAAGGAACTCAGTTTCTTCCTCAATAGATATAATGGTCTTTTCTGCATCTTCCAGCTCTAAAACTATGAACCCATGCCCAAAACTTATTTACCTTTCAGGATATCCTCTGTGAATTTGGGTCTTGTTAATCTCATTCTATTTTGTTATATTTATGAGTGGTTTGTGGATTACAGTTTTTTTTGTGAGTGTTAAATCATACAGTGCCTTGACTTGTCCTTTATGTCATATTCAATTCAATGGACATTTATTAAATACTTACTAGGTAAAAATGAAACATGAAGATAAACAAAGACTAAAAGTAATGAAATAGTTCCTACTTCAAGATCCTTATGGTCTATGGGAAACAGTACATATACTGGACAATAAATATAAGATGTACACAAAATTAATAAAAAGGTAATTTTATGGAGTTACTGTAAAACTAATACTTACAGTTAAAAAAAAAAAGATCAGGTGTAGAATGTGGTACTGAAACTGTGCCTTGAATGGAGATAAGGATGCCAAAGAATAGAGTGAAGCAGAGAAAGTATTCCAGGCATGGTGGAAAATCTGGGAAGAATCAAGGAGGTGGGAGGTGGAATTCCATAAGTAGTAATTAAAAATTGAGCCAATTTGAGTGGGACATAGAGTACATGGGGCATAGGGATAGGAATAGTGTTGAATAAGTGCAGAATGTTGTAATGGAATAAAATTATAAGGGCTTTCAATGTCAAAGAAGTTTTTATTTTATTCTAGATAAAATAGGTAGTCCTTGGAGTTTGGTTTTTTGCTTTATGCAGTCAGTCAGATGATAAACATATATAAAGCATTTGCTTTAATCCAGTCACTGTGCTAAGTAGTATGACAACAAAGAAAGATAAAATAACGAATCGTGCTGTCTCATGGAGCTCACATTCTAATGGAAGGCAATTTCAGAGGGAAGGGGCCTGGGGTGGAATGGGAAAAATTGAGAAATGGAGTCCTGCAGGAGGTGAAATTTGAACCACATCTTGAAACAAACCAGGTATAGCAAGGAATGAGAGATGGTGTCATATATAAGTATAAGGAAGTAGGTTAGTATAGGTAGTTCTTATAGTGTGTGAAGGAAAGAAAAGTGTAAGACTATTGGAAAAGTCAGGGTCAGGTTCTAAAGAACTTTATATACCAAACAAATGATTTAATATTTAATACTGGAGGTGAGAGGGATCCACTAGAGTTTAATGATTTGGAGGGGGTGGAGAGGCTGACATTATCGGACTGCATTCTAGGAGGATCATGATGAAACCTGAATGGAGTATGGATTGATGTTTAGCCATTGAATTGAGTATGAATAGAGGAAGAGGGACATAAAGTAGAGAGACCAATTAGGAGGCTATTGAAATTGCCCAGCTGCATTTGGGGCCATCTCCAGTCATCCTGATCTATATCTTGCCACTGGACCCAGATGACTTTGGAGGAGAGAGTAAAACTGGTGATGTTGCACAGCCCTGCCTCACTTAAATCCAATTCATTTGCAAGTCATGGCATCACCTCCCAGATGTCATGTTCTGCCTGGAAAAGAAACAGCAGTAGCCAGGACAAAAAAAAATGATAAAGACCTGTACTACCATGATGACTCTCTGAGTATATGGAAAGAATGAATATAAGACATATTGTGAACATAGAAAAATAAGGTCAACAGATTGTACATGTTGGGGTGGATCAGAGTGAGGAGTCAAGAATCACACCAAGGGGCAGCTAGGTGGCACAGTGAATACAGCACTGGCCTGGAGTCAGGAGAACCTGAGGTCAAATCTGAACTCAGACACAACACAAAAACTAGCCATGTGACCTTTGGCAAGTCATTTAACCCCAATTGCCCTACCTTCCCTCCTCCAAAAGAAAAAGTAAAAAAAACATAAAAGAATGACACCAAGTATCAACTGGGAACTGTATCAACTGCGAACATGATGGTACCTGAAAATTAGAAAATTGAGAAGAAGATAGTGTTGTTGGAATGATATTATATCATTTTGTACATGTGTTTGACATGCTTGAAAGACGTCTAATTTGAGATGTTCAAACTTTGGAGATAAAGCTGGATATATAGAACTGGGATTCATCTATCTATTGAAAATGAATGAAACCATGAAAGCTGATAAGTTCACCAATATATAGTATAGAGATAATATATAGTAAGAAGAGAATAGGGCCAAGGACAGAGCCTTGGGGGACACTCAGATTTACTGGTTATAACCACGTTGAAGAACTAACAAAGAAGATGGAGACAGAGCAGGCAGTGGTCAGATAGGTAGTAAAACTATCTGGAAAGCAGAATGTCATGAAAATTTAGAGTATATCCATGGGAGTTAAAAGGTCAGATTTTTGTCAGAAGTGAATACTAGGCCTCTTCTTGGAGAGTATAAACTACTTGTGAATTGGAGCTAAGTCTTTGAATCTCCTGTTCTGTTGTGCCAGTGCTAATGATATAGCAAGGACAGGTAATAAATGCTTAGATCATTAAGAATGACTCTTCCAGGCATAGGAAGTGAACCTAAATGAAAAAATATGGAGCTTTATAATTTTTTCCCAATAGTTTTCAGCCTAAATGTAAAACTGGTTTCATAATAAAATGACTTTGCTTTTAGATGACCAAAGAGATGTATGTTATATGCTCCATTCTGAAAAATGATACATTTCAGGAGAATGGGGTGAGGTTACTGTTGTTTAAATGTGCGCTGATGAGAAGCTGCCTTCTCACCACCAAAACCTCTAGAGACAACTGATACCTTACCCCAATCCATTGATTCCACAAAGAAAAGTTTAGAACAAATTTTTATGACATCACATCTTTTCTAAAGTTGTCAGTTTAAGCATTTTATTTATTCTCACATGAGAAATAGTGGGAAACAATGTCATATGGATTGATCTCTCTTATGCACACACTCACAACACATTAATAGAAGTATCTTTAGTTATGTTTCAGAAAGGTTTTAGAAGGATACTCCTTAGGACTTGATGCTTTGGGTCATCTGGAATTAATTAATCTTATTTAATCATTAAAACATGATCAGATTTTATCAGGGGGAGGAGTAGATATGATTCAAGTCTGTTGTTAAAGAGGAGTGATGAATGGGGAAGAAATTCCATGCCTAAATCTATTATTAGAAGTGATTGTTCCAATTCGCAGTGAAGTACATTATATATGTGTTAATTGAGCATGCACACACACACACTCACACACACCTATACATGCAGAATTAAGGGGGCAAGTGTGGTTTTCATTGATAATGTATTGCTGTGCTATATTGTTAATACACTAATAAATCAACTGAAAGTCATTGTAACACACTTCTAAAGAGTATCCTTTAATAATGTCAATATGAGATTATGGAATTGTGAAAGGCATTCGCTGTTTTATTCTTAGTGAGTTCTTTATTTCCTCAATAATAGCTTTTCCTCCTAGGTGGTTCCTATGGCAACTTGACATTGATTTGAATGATTTTTGTTGGTGGGAAAAATGAATAATGGTATACTTTGTTTTAATATTGAAATAGTGATTATTACCAGTAGGTTTTATGGAGGGGGTCCATTAGCTATTTGACTTACAATTAACTTATTTTATATGTTTTGGGATTCTATTTCTCTTCATTTAACATTCCAAACTCTGAAATATTAATTTTACTGTTTATCACTGCTTTATCCATAGGTCATTTATTTGTGGCTCTGTCTCTGTGTCTCTGTGTCTGTGTCTCTCTGTGTCTCTGTCTCTGTGTCTCTGTCTCTGTCTCTCTGTTTCTGTGTCTGTGTCTCTCTGTGTCTCTGTCTCTCTCTGTGTCTCTGTCTCTCTTCAGGTTTTTGGGTTTCTTTAATTGACTTTCTCTGCATGACAAACTTAAATTTACTGGCACTGAATTTCATAGCTTTTATTGATTTCTATAACCAATCTCGATTTTCTCTTTACTAACAAGTGTCCTTCTTAGTGCTAACAATGTATCCTCCTCTATCATTCAATTTTATTGTCAGGAAAAATCAGCTGCAGCAATTTAATTATCTGTAAATCTGAACTCAAGTTGAGCTTCTCAGATCGTCCTCAGTCACTATGTCTTTAACATGCATCAGATAGATTGTTTTTTTTTTAATTTTACTTAACTTTTTTTTTTATCTCAAGCCAGGAAAATAATGCTCGAGGACATAGTTGATGCCAACTAACCTTAAAGTTCAGATGATTCTTTCAAAGTGTCATTTATACTCTAATCATAGACGAACCCCATAAATATAAATTATTTAGCTTGATTCTTCTTTGAATGCATGGAATGAATGTTATATTGGGGCCTCTAGTTCAGTGATTTAAGCAGGGACACAGGAGAGAGGAGTACACAAGATCTCTATCTCTTTCTTGGAGCCATCAGGTATCAGGGTCACTAATATTCTAAGTCTTTTAGTTTGTATTCCATATCAAGGAGAACACTATCACCTTCACCATCTTTCTCACTAAATATATAGAGAATTTCTTGTTTAGGATGATACTGGTTTTACTACTATTGCTATTATTTAGAGACAGCATAACAGTGGAGAGCATGCTGGGTCTGAAGCCAAAAGGCCTTTGCTGAATTCCTGATGTACTGACTATGTCCTAAAGGGCTGGTCAAAACCTCTCAGCTCTTGTTTTCTTATCCATAAAATAGGCAAAAAAATTCTTATACTACCCACTTCATAGGCTTGTTGAAAGGGAAACACTGTGAAATTTAAGCATTATATAAATGTTGGCTATTATCTTGTACATGTGATCCACTAATACAAATAAATTGCATTGTATTGTAAGCAAGAAAGCATGAAATAGTAGATAGAAAAAGAAAGAACTGGTTCAAACCTTGCCTCTTTTATTCATTGTCTGTAACAGTGAACAACTCACTTAATCTCTAGTCACTTTAGATAGCTACCTTCCTAAGTCATAAGTGGGTTGTATTTTGCTTCCATGAAGAGAATTCTCATGGAAACAATGGCACATTCAAAAGTGATCCTTCATGTATCATTATTGTTGTTTGGTCAAGTCTGACCTTTCACGACTCTATGTACCATATTATCCATGGAGTTTTCTTATCAAAGATTTTGTAGTAGTATACCATTTCTTTCTCCAATGGATTAATGCAAATAGAGGTTATGTGATTTACCTGGGGTCACACAATTAATATGTTTCTGAAACTCATTTTGAATTTGGGTCTTCCTGACTCCAGGCCCTCCACTCTATCCACTCTAATAACTGCCTAAATATATTTTGCTTCAAATGTTTCTTTATAAGCCATCTCTTTGGCACTTAGAAGTAATGTCCCAAACACTGAGTCTAAGCTTCCTAGAAAAGGCTGATTTCTAGAGATATTTTAAAATGAACATTTGTTTTATTATCCATCTATCCATGAGTTTTTTTAACTATCTGAAAAAAAAACTTTTATTTTTATAATACAGATGATTTGTTAACAGATTATACCAGGACCTAAGGGAAACCTTATTGAACATCCACATTTTTTTATGAAATAAAACCTTGTTCACATATTGTGGGGCAATGGGGTACTACTAAAGTTTCTTAAACTTCTGACTGTTTTATTAGTCAGTTTGTTAAACTGACTTATCGGATAAAGTCTTTAGCTGGGCATGGAAAAACTTTAATAATTTAGTACTAGTCTACTTTAAGAACATCTTTGCTTTTTATTTCTCCTAATGTACATCTCCTAGAACATCCTAATGTTCTAGACAGATTGCATGCATATGCCATTCATATTAGTATTCTCAAGCCGTATTTCATACTACTGCCCCTTCATCTACATATACCCTACTTGTCCACACCAATGAAGCAATTGAGTTTCCTATTAATTACTGCCTCCCTCTCATTCTGACTAATCCATAATCATTTCTACTCAGTCATAGATATTTCTGCTGATATTTTGCATAGTTTTGACAAATTCCTCTTCTTTAATATGTTACAACCTGCTCACACCTATCTTGAGCTTCTCCATTGTCCTTTGGGTGATGTTTGACTTGAATTATTTTTAGAATAAAGCATCCATATATTCTTATTTTTCTTTTAAAAATGTTAATCTAATATATACACATAAGTCTGGTTTCTTACTTAAAAATGTCATCTACTTAGCTTATTTTTACCAATAGTAAATACTATCTTTCCTGAATTGAAGGACACTGATTTTAATAATTTTCTTTGTGGAAGAGATTGGTTGATAGTTGATTTTAATATCTCTGCTAAAATAAAGATTTCACACAAAGGTATAGAGTATATTTGAATGACTCATGTTGTTAATAATACCTAAAAGGTAGTAATGTCCATGCCAATTCTTCATTTGTGTTTGGTATTAGAGCATCTTCCCCACATTAAACATAAGACATTAATAATTAATAGCTAGCATTAAAATGGAGCTTTAGATTTGCAAAGTGCTCCATATAATTTGAATCTTTTGGTCCTCACGAGAACCCTGTGGGGTAAGAGCTATTATTATTGCCATATTAAAGGTGAGTAAACCAAGAATGAGAGAAGTTAAGTGACCTGCTTGGGGCCACATAGTAACTGTCACAATTTGAACTCAGATCTTTGAGACTCCAAACCCAATATTTTATTTACTGTGCCTCCTAAAAATATAAGAGACTTGGCATTATAAGCAAACTTGAATGAATTCCAATTCTTCATACTTTAAAATGATAATGATAAACTATATTAAAGACATGTAAGGATTGTCTTAGTGGTTTTTCCTCCCTATTATTTGTGTTATTGTTTATTTTTTATAATCATTTCTTACCTGGAATATTGCAATTGCATCCAACTGGGTCTCTTTGCAGAAGGCTCTTGTCTCCCAAGTCCGTCCTCTACATAACTGTCAGAATAATAATCCTAAAATAATTCTGACTACATTACTTCAAAAATCTTCAGTGGTTTTTTGTTGCTCTTAGGATAAATTAAAAACTCACCAGCTTGGTATTTATAACTCTTCACAATATTACTCCCTTCCCACACTTCTTTCACATGCCTCCCCTTCATAAACTCTTAGCTTCTAACCCCATCAGTCAACTAGCTATTGCATGGATGTGACATTTCTTTTCCCTCTGCACCTTTCCACAGGCTGTACATTCTGTAAAGAATGTAATTCCATCTTTGATTCCATCTCTTATAATTTGGACTTTTTTCTTTCTTATTTTATTTTATTGTTTTTGGCAAGGCAGTCGGGGTGAAATGACTTCCCCAGGTTCACACAACTAGTAAGTGTCAAGTGTGTGAGACTGAATTTGAACTTAGGTCCTCCTGATACCAGGGTTGGGGCTCTATCCACTCAACCACCTAGCTGCCCTCCCCTCTCCCTTTGTATTCCTGAAACAAACACATAATAAGAAAAGAAAAAAAAAATAGTATAAACTTAAAAAGTGAAATTCAAATACAAAATAAGAAAAGAGAGAAAAAACATACCATGTATACAGCAGAACATAAGAGAGGATTCAAAATATATAACAATAAATTTCCATTTCAGCAAAACCTATATACTAAATATGACTCACTATGTTGAGAGTTGTCCATCTTTTCTTTGCTTCCCAGTTAGTTTTCTTTTGTTCTATGCTGTGTACTTTTTACTTAGTTCTTGCCTGTAACCCCCGCCTCCCCCCAAAGGCTACCATTAAGCAGGGACATATTTATGTATAGATACATAGATACATACAAACATTTATCAACATACATGCATATAGAAATACATACATGCATAGACATATATAAACACGTGCCTCTATGTATGTGTACACACACATATGTTAACTAAGAAATTCTACTTCTGAGCTTTGCTTTTATGTTTGTGCATATCTCTTATTTTCAATACCTCCTAACTGCTCTCCTTTAATTCTACGCACTACCTTGCCCTCCTGTTACTTAACCTACCCCTCTCTAACGATCCTTCCCTTCTCCTCCAATTCTCATAAATCTGAAAAATCCTTCTATACCTACTTTGACCTATTCCATCACTTTCCCCTCTATAGATCCCCTTCTTGTCCTCCCAAGGTTCCCTCCTTTGTTTTCCCATTCCCATTAATCTAAATATCCTTTTATACCCCCTAATTTGTTCCCTCACCCTTCTCTCTTGAGATACCTCCCTTATCTTCTACCCACTCCCTATCCCTTTAGCATTGTATTTCTTTCTGTATTTAGACAACTTTTATATTTATACACACACATATACCTACATACACACATGTATATTGTTCCCTCTTGAACCCATTCCTGTAGTACGTTTCCAGAAATAACAGTCCTCCTCCCCCATCCAATTCCATTATGTTAATTTTTTCTCTTACACCATATAATTACTCTATTAAGCTGTTCCAAAATGGTTTATTTTTTAAAGTCATATAATATTCAGGTATAATTCAATCTTTCTTACAAACTACCCACTTACTAATAACAATCTTAAACATATGTTTTATATTTTACATATATAAAACATATGCAGTCTGTCTTTCTTAAGACGCTTGTAATTAGTCTTTGATATTCACCTTATATTTCTCTTAGCTCTTGTATGTCAGATCTTTAGTTAGGCTTAGTTTTTTTTAAACAAAGTCCTGAAAGTCTGACAGTTTATTAAATGTCCATTTTTTCCTATTCAGAATGATGCTTAATTTTGCTGGGTACGATATTTTTGGCCAGAAGTTAGGTCAGTTCTTTTACTCTTTGATGTAAGTATTCGAAGACCTGAGGGTTTTTTTTTGTGTGCCACCACTTGTATCATTCTAAATTGTGTCACCACCATATCTGGATTTTTTCCTTGTTGCTCATAATATCTTATCCTTGAGTTGGTAATTTCAGAATTTGACTATAATATCCCTATGATTTTTGCTCATAGATCCCTTTCAGGTGGGGATCAGTGGATTATTTTCTATTTCTACTTTCCTTTCTTGTTCTTATGCTTCAGAACAATTTTAATTCATTTGTGTAATTATTTTAACAAGATTTTTTTTGGTCATAGCTTCAAGGTATTCTTATTATTTGTATGTTCTCCCTCTTCTTGATCTGTTTTGAGATCAGTTTTCTTATGAGATATTTCATATTCTATCTTTTCATTATTTATATTTTATTTTATTATTTCTTCATCTATTCTAACTCTACCTGTTTCCCCTTACACAATTCTGATTTTCAAGGAGTTGTTTTCTTTCAAAAGATGCTGAATCTCCTTTATTAATCAGTTAACTTTCTTTTCATAACTGTCTTATATTTGTTGAATTGTTTTTTTCAAGTTTTTCCTCAATCTGTCTCATCTGATTTTTAAAATCTTTATAAAATTTTTCTATAAAATCTTTTTGTCCAGGTGACCATTTGGCATTTGTCTTTGGTGTAGAAATGGATTTCATTGCATCAGTATCCTCCTCTGAAAATGAACTTAGTCTTCTCTGTTCCCATAATAATGCTATATGGTTGAATTTTTTTTCCTTTGCCTGCACATTTTTTGGGTAGTACCTTGGGTTTTTATAATCACCTCTAGCCTTGGTGCATGCAGGATCCAGCCTCTGTACTCAGATCCTCCAGTTTTCCCCTTTGATAATTTTTTTAAATTTAATTTAATTTAATTGCCTTTTGGAGGGCAATTGGGGTTAAGTAACTTGTCCAAGTTTACACAGCTAGTTTTTCTTTTCTTTTCTTTTCTTTTCTTTTCTTTTCTTTTCTTTTCTTTTCTTTTCTTCCTTTCTTTCTTTCTTTTTATTTTTTTTTTGTGTGAGTATTAATTGTCTGAGGCTGGAACCGAATTCAGGTCCTCCTGACTCTAGGGCCAGTGCTTTACTCACTGTGCCACCTATACGCCCCACCCTTTGTTAGTTTTTAAAATGTATTTACTTTTAGTTTACAACATTCAGTTCCCGTGAGTTTCAATTTTTCTCTCCCTCTCTCTCCTCCCCCCTCATTACCCCATGGCAGTATGCAATCAAATAGAGGATCTACAAATATCTTCACATTAAACATTAGACAGGTTGTAAAGATGGATTATAACCAATGGAATGAACAATGAGAAAGAGGAAACAAAACAAAACAAAAAAAGAGAGAGCAAGTAGTTTGCTTCAATCTGGCTTCAGACTTTTTAGTTCTTTCTCTGGATGTGACTATCTCTTTCCATCATGAGTCTTTTGGAGGTGCCTTATAACCTTGCATTGCTGAGAGGAACCAGTCCATCAAAGTTAGTCATCACACATACTTTGAGTCTATAATGGTGTACAAATGTCTCCTGGTTCTGCTCTTCTCACTCAATCTCACTTTCCATAGGCCTCTCCAGGTTATTATGAAATTTGTCTGCTCCTCATTTCTTAAAGTACAATATATTCTCTTGCATTCATGTAGCACAACTTGTTTAGCCATTTCTAAATTGATGGGCATCCCCTTGATTTCCAGTTCTTTGCCACCACAAAAAGAGCTCCTATAAATATATTTGTACCTATGGGTAATATTCACACTTCTACAA
This sequence comes from Petaurus breviceps papuanus, assembly GCF_028583685.1. Lineage (NCBI taxonomy): Eukaryota > Metazoa > Chordata > Mammalia > Diprotodontia > Petauridae > Petaurus > Petaurus breviceps. The sequence goes on from NW_027186473.1 coordinate 34,319,540, forward strand.
TCTCTTTGGGATACAACCCTAGAAGTGGTGTTGCTGGGTCAAAGGGTATGAATTTATTTATAGCCCTTGGGCACAATTCCAGAGTGCTCTCCAGAATGGTTGAATCAGTTCACAACTACACCAACATTGCATTAGTGTTCCATTTTGTTCACATCTTCTCTAGCATTGAAGAATTTCCTGTTTTGCCATCTTAACCAATCTGACTGGTGAGATGTGGTACCTCAGAGTTGTTTTGATTTTCATTTCTCTAATCAATAGTGATTTAGAACATTTTTTTCATATGCTTATCGATATATTTAATTTCTTCCTCTGAAAACTGCCTGTTCATATCATTTGACCATTTATCAATTGGGAATGACTTGTATTCTTATAGATTTAATTCAATTATCTGTATATTTTAGAAATGAGACCTTTATCAGAGACACTGGTTGTAAAAAATTCTTTCCCAATTTTCCACTTTCCTCTTAATCTTTGTTACATTTGTTTTATTTGTACAAAAACTTTTCAATTTAATGTAATAAAAATTATCCATTTTGCATTTCATAATGCACTCTAACTTTTGTTGGTCATAAAATTTTCCCTTCTCCATAAATCTGACAGGTAAACTATTCCTTGGTCTCCCAGATTGCTTACCATATCATCCTTTATACCTAGATCATGCACCCATTTCAACTTGATTTAAGTATACAGTGTTAGATAATGGTCTATGCCCAGTTTCTGCCATACTATATTCCAGTTTTCCCAACAGTTTTTGTCAAATAGTTAGTTCTTACCCAAAAAACTGGGGTCTTGTATTTATCAAACAGTAGATTACTATGGTCATTGACTGCTGAGTCTTGTGTACCCAATCTATTCCATTGATCTATTCCTCAGCCAGTACCAAGTAGTTTTGATGACTGACACTTTATAATACAAATTAAAATGTAGTATGGTTAGGCCATCTTCCCTAGCATTTCTTTTCATTAATTCCCTTGGTATTATAGAACTTTTGTTCTTCCAAATGAATCTTATTACTATTTTTTTCTAGCTTTATAAAACAATTTTTGGTAGATTGATTGGTATGGCAGTAAATATGCAATCTAATTTAGGTAAAATTGTCATTTTATTTGATTATTTTATTTTATTTTATTAGCTTGACCTAGCCACAAGCAGCTGATGTTTTTCCAATTAGTTCGATCTGAATTTAATTTGCGTGAAAAGAGTTTTGTAATTGTGTTCCTATAGGTCCAGGGTTTGTTTTGGGAGATAGAGTCGCAAATATTTTATAATGTCTACAGTAACTACAAGTGGAATTTCTCTTTCAATCCCGTTGTTGGATTTCATTATATATAGGAATGCCGAGGATTTATGTGGGTTTATTTTATGTCCTTCAGGTTTGCCAAATTTATTTATTGCCTCAAGTAGTTTTTTAATGGATCCTCTAGGATTCTCTAAAGATATCATCATATCATCTGCAAAGGGTGATAGCTTAGTTTATTCTTTGCCTAATTTGATTGCTTCAATTTCTTCTTCTTCTCTTATTGCTACTGCTAACATTTATAGTACCAAACTGAATAAAAGGGGTAATAATGGATATTCTCCTTTCACCCCTGATCTTATTGGAAATGATTCTAGCTCATGTCCATTACACATAATACTTGCTAATGATTTTAGATAGATGCTACTTATTATTTTACGGAAGATTCCATCTATTCTTATATTTTTAATAGGAATGGATGTTGTATTTTGGATAAAGCCTTTTCTGCATCTATTGAGATACTCATATGTTTTCTGTCAATAGTTTTGTTGTTGACATGATCAATAATACTAATCGTTTTCCTAATATTGAACCATCCTTGCATTCCTGGTAGGATTTACTACCTTATCATAGTACATTATTTTTCAGAATTTCTAATTTAGTATGTAATTGGGTATTTTCAGCTTGTTCTTTTTCTAGCTTTTTCAATTGCATGCCCAATTTATTGACCTCCATTTTCTATATTTTTATTCCTTTATGCAATCAAATATGTAAATATATCTGATGCATCAGATATGTATGTATAATCTTACATATATATCAGATATGTAAATATATCATTTAGATATATAAATATATAAAACTTCTTCCCCAAAACTACTTTTATTGCATCCCACAAGTTTAGGCATGTTGTCTCATTATTGTCATTCTCTTGAATGAAGTTACTGATTGTTTCTATAATTTCTTCTTTGACCCACTCATTCTTTAGGATCAAAGAGGGAGAAACTGAGGTATATATAGTTTTTGCTGTCTAGTATAATTTTGCTATCTATTTCTTCCTCTAATTACCTTAATTTTTCCTCTATGAATTTGGATGCTATACCATTTGGTGCATAAATGTTTAGTAATGATATTGTTTCATTTTTGATAGTCTTTTTGTAGGATATAGTTTCCTTCCTTATCTCTTTTAATTGAATCTATTTTTACTTTTGCTTTGTCTGATATAAGGATTGCTCCTCCTGCTTTTTTCTTTTCTTTAGCTGAGGCATAATATATTTTACTCCAGCCTTTTACCTTTACCCTGTGTGTATCCCCCTATTTCGAATGTGTTTCTTGTAAACAGCATATTGTAGGATTATGTTTTTTAATCCATTTGGCTACTCCACTCCATTTTATGGGAAAGTTCATCCCATTGACATTTATGATTATGATTACTATCTGTGTCTTTCCCTCCATTCTATTCCCTCCCCTGTTTATGCTTTTATTTCTCCCTTCTCCTTTCCCCTACTTAAGTTTTTCTTTTGACCACTGCCTCCCTAATTCTTCCTTCCCTGTGTACCTCCATCCCTTTATCTACCCTTCCCCCTTACTATTTCCCTCCCTTCTAACTACTCCCTCCCCACCCCTTACCCTTTTACTGCCCGTAGGACACAATAGATTTCACACTTAATGGCATGTATTTCCCTCCTTGAACCCAAACCAATGAAAGTAAATTTCATACAGTGCTCCTCTCCCTTCTTCCTTTCCCTCCACTATGAGTTTTTGTGTCTTTTCACATTAGAATCCAAAACTTAATGGATTGTATTAATTCCTCCTTGAACTAGAAACAATGAGAGTAAAGTTCATATAATGTTCATCCCCCTCTCTTCTTTCCCTCCACTTTAGTATATTTTTATGCCCATTCATGTAGCAGAATTTATCCTTTCCTCCCTCCTCCTTTCCTTTTCACCCATTAAAATCCCCCTGCACCCCTTAATAAGATTTTTTTCCAAATAATCAGATTACTTCATTTATACCAACACCCTCTATCTATGTATATCCTTTTAAAATGTCATGATAATTATATAAATCTCAGTATTGACAGTTATCAGCTTTCTTTGGAAGTGCCTTATTTCATTGAATGACCATTTCCTTGCATGAATGATTATGCTTGGTTTTGCTGCATGGTTGATCCTTGGTTGTAGTCCAAGCTCATTTGCCTTATGAAATACATATTCCAATTCCTCTGATATTTTAATGTAGAAACTGCTAGGTCCTGTGTGATCCTGGTTTTAGTTCCATGATATTTGAATTGTTTCTTTCTGGCTGCTTGCAGTATTTTCTACTTAAACTTATAAGTCTGGTATTTGGCTACTATATTTCTTGAAGTTTTCAATTAGGGACCTTTTTCAGGAGGAGTCTGGTGAATTCTTCCAATAACTATTTTACCCTCTGATTCTAGGACCTCAGGACAGTATTCTTGATAATTTCTTGGAGGATGTTGTCCAGGCTACTTTTTTTCATCATGGCTTTCCAGTAGACCAATAATTCTTAGATTATCTCTTCTGGATCTGTTCTCCAGGTCAATTTTTTTTCCAATGAACTGGTTTACACTTTCTTTTAATTTTTCAGTCTTTATATTTTGTTTGACTGATTCTTGATGCATCATAGAATTATTAGCTTCAACTTGACTGATTCTAAACTTTAGTGAATTATTTTCCTTGGTTAGTTTTTGATGCTCCTTTCCCATATTTTCAGAATTCATTTTTAGGGAGGTGTGTCCTCCAGTTAGATTTTAAACCTCCCTTCCCAGTTCACAAATTTTTCTTTTTAAAGATTTGTTTTTGTTAGTGAGATATTTTTTTTTCCCATTTTGGCCAATGTAATTCTAAAAGAATTGGTCAATTTATCTTCTACATCTCTAATTTGGCTTTTAAAATCTTTCTTGATCTCTTCCAAGAATGCTTTTTGGGCTTGAGAACAGTTCACATTTCCTTTTGTGGTCTCAGGTGTGGATATAGTCAACTGTCTCCTGAAATGATTCTTCTTGTTCACAATAATTGGATTGAATCATCTTTGGTTGCTTCCAGCCCATTGTCATTGCCTATTTCCTGGCTTTTAAAATGCATTTTTGCTCTTAGGGTATAGAGGGCTCTGATCCATGCTTCTCAAGCTGGGAGCTAGGGGCCTGGTTGTTGCCTTTGTGCATAATAGCCTCTGGGTGTCTAGACTGAGTCCAAGACCAGGACTTTCAGTGTTTTCCCTGAGGCTCACCGAGTAAAGTGTGGGGGAGGGGTGGTCTGGCCACTTCTGCTTTCTGCTGCTGTGATCCTGGGCTAGAGTTCAGGCAGGCTCAGCAGCAGGCAACCTGCAGAGCAGATGTCTGAAGATTTCCTTGATTGTGCTAAGGCACACCTGGGCTTCTGGTGCTAGTGTTTGCTGGCTCCACCTCCCTGGGCTTTGTGGTCCCCTGCTGGTCAGTTGAGATGTAGTTTGTTGGGATGCCTCCCTCCCTTCACTTCAGGCTCAGCAGAGCTTCACTCACACACTTCCTCTAGGACTCCCAAGCCTGTTGCTGCTTCCACTATTTCAGGATTTTACACTGGGGCAATAATCTCTGGGTTTTCAGGGTCAGGGAGGTGTATTAGAGCAGGTAGGTTTTCCTTTACCATCTTGGCTCCTGGAAGTTCAGGTAGGTGATTTTTAAACATACATTCTGTGGTCTGATAGCCTCAGGAGAGGCTGATGTTACTTCCATGGGCCCTGCACTTTCTCTTACCTAGCTCCAGCTGATCCTTTGTCCATCAGTGAGAGGTCTGTGAAGGCGGGGCTCACTCTTCCTCTGCTGTGGTCTGGTCACATCATGTAGCCTGTACTCCATGCTCCTGTTGCCCAGTCCGGCATGCACACTTTCCTAGACTGGGAATCTGCCACTCTCTGTCTCCCAATGGATTCTGTTGCTCTGAAATCCATTCAGATTCACTTTTTTTGAGGTTATTGATGGAATTCATGGAGGAACACAGATGAGTTCCTGATTTCACTCTGCCATCTTGGCTCAGCACCCCTACCCCCAGCCCAGTTTTTCTTTTTGGTCTGGAACTGGAACCAAAACCTCTAAAGTATTGTAAGTGCCCACAACCAGCTGCATCCCTACCCAGTGCTTTGGCACTCACGGGGAATGTACTTGCTTCTTTTCACCCCCAGCTATGTCTCCACAGCACAGCTGGATCTGGTATTCCTTGTCAGCAGGCATTCCCTTGATCTTCCCTGGCTCAACTGCCCAACAACCCTCATTATCCAGGGGTAAAAGGTCCTATGACTGGGGCTGTGGCATCCTCCCAACCTAATTAAACCTGGGGCTTGCTGCTTATTGTTCAAGAGGAAGGATCTAGCCTGGTAATATTTAATCTTCACAAGGACCAAATCTCCTTCTGAGACTTTTATTCAGATCTTCTGCGATTGGCCCCTGTTTTTCCCCTAGTTTTATTCATTTTTATGGCTCTATATTCACCATAAGGCATTATTTCATTCTTTTTTGTGACGTTAAATCTTGAGAACTTTAACTTATCTGAGTCACTCTGCCATCTTCCCAGAATCCTTCCACCATCTTTCTTAAAGTTTCAGTTCAGGGCCAAATTCTTTTTTTTTTTTTTTTGATTGCCCTACCTGTAAGTTCTCTTCTCCTCCCCAAATGACATTTTCTGCACTCTGAGTCAATTTATCTGAATATGTGCTGTTCTCCTCCACAGATTTTAATGTGAGAGGATTGGAACTACTGAGAATGGTTTGAAATTAGTTTTTAAAAGCCTGATCATCTGTGTTGCAGAAACTCAGTCACTGCTATTCAACACTTCCATTATTGACCAAAATTTACCTGCAATATTTTGTTTAATAAGAATCAGTTTTAGTATTGTTCCTCAAGGACTGGAGACCAGCAGTCAAAGGAATGTGGCAATCTATTCCAAAAAATTAGTATTTGGGGATACTATAAGATGCCCGATTATTTTGTTCCCAAAGTAAATGGAGAAAGTGTGTGTGTCTTTATATATGTGTGTATATGTATATGCATATAGGCATATATGAATATGTATGTATGTGTATGTATGTATATGTATATATAAATATATATATATATATGTATATATAAACCACAAGGTTCACTAACAGGCCTATCGCCAAAGGGCTGGGACTGGAAAAAGCAAGGTAAGAGGCAAATACAGGGCCCCTGTCCTGGACAGCAAACACTCCTGGGGCTACCACTTCATAGCCCAGAAAATTTTTTTTAAAAAGCCCCTTTCAGGACCTCCAAAGACTAGGATGATAGAGTGACTTGCTCCAAACCCCCCATCTGACCCTGAAAACATAGTAACTCTTGCCCCAGGGCAAAAACCTCTACAGTAAAGGCTTGGGATCCTAGAGGAAGGGCATGGCTAGGACGCTGCCTCAAAATGGGTAGAAAGCAGACTACAAAGACAAAGACTCTGGAGTCCTACTATCCTCAGAGGGAGGAACCAACTTCAGAGGGAGACAATGTGAACTCCACACCCAAAGCTGAAACTTCAACAGGGAATGGGTCCCAAGCACAGAAAGCTCTCCTAGATGAGATCAAAAGGAACTTTGAAAACAAAATGAGAGAAATAGAAGACAAAATGAATAATTCTCTCAAAATAAAAATAGCAGAATTAGAAAAACATTATAATGAGGAAAACATCTATCTAAAAAGAAAAGTGTATGATATGGTAAAGGATCTTCAAAAATTAACCAAGGAAAATTATTTGCTAAAAACCAGAATTAACCAAATGGAAACAAATAACTCTATGAGGAACCAAGAATTTGCCAAGCAAAACAACAAGAATGAAAAATTAGAAAAAGAGGTAAAATACCTCAAAGAAAAAATAACTTACCTGGAAAACAGATCCAGGAGAGATAATCTGAGAATCATAGGCCTACCAGAAAATTATGATGCAAAAATGAGCCTGCACAACATTCTCCAAGAGCTCGTTAAGGAAAACTGCCCTGAGATACTAGAATCTGAGGGTAAAATAGAAATTGAGAGAATCCACTGGATACCTGCTGAAAGAGATCCCAAACTGAAAAATCCTTGAAATGTTGTGGCCAAACTCCAGAACTACCACATAAAAGAGAAAATACTTCAAACGGCCAGAAAGAAACAATTCAAATATTGAGGGTCCACAGTGAGGATTGCACAGGATTTGTCAGCCTCTACACTGAAAGATTGGAGGCAGTGGAATACAATTTTCCAGAAGGCAAAAGAGCTCGGGTTGCAACCAAGGATCACATACCCAGCGAGACTGAGCATATTCTTCCAGGCAAAGAGATGGTCATTCAATGATAAGACAGAGTTCCAGACCTTCTTCATAAAAAAGCCAGAATTCAATGGAAAATTCAGCCTCCAATTACGAGATGCAACAGTGACTTAGAAAGGTAAACCAGGAGAACACACACACACACCCTGCTATTTGATAAGACCAAACTGGTTATAGACAAGTAGAGGGTATGACTAAAAATTACACAAAATGATGATTTCAAAAAAATCTTATTAAGGGCTACAAAGGGACTGCAATGGAAGAAAGGGAATGGTTGAATTGGAAAAGGGTAAATTATGCCACACATAGAGGAATAAAAACTGTATAGCAGAGGAAAAAAAGGGAGGGAGTTGGGAAGCATATGAGTTTTTCCCTCATTGGTTCTGGTACAAGGAGGGAATAACAACCAATTAAACATAAGACTCTATGGAGAAGAAATGCAAAAAGTATCATTTTAGAGGGAAAGAGGGGAGGGAGAGGAGCTTCGCATGAGATTTGTTCCTGTCACTCTTGATGTGAAGAAGAAATAGCATACTTCATTAAGTATAAAAAATATCCTACAGGCAGTATATACAGGGGGAAAGGGTTACAAAAGGGGGATGGGAGTGGTTTGTAGGCCGGGAAGTAGTAAGGGGAAAGAGGAGGAAAATGGAGGGGGGCTGGAAAGGGAACACTGAAGGAGGCAGTGGTCAAAAGGAAAACTATTAAGGGGGGGAAAGGAGAAGGGAGGGAAAATATGAACATTAACAGGGGCAGGAATAGAACGGGGGGAAAGAAACAGATAACAATCATAACTATTAACATGAATGGAATGAACTCTCCCATAAAACGGAGATGGACAGCAGAATGGATTAGAAATCATAATCCTACAATATGCTGTTAAAAGGAACACATCTGAAACAGAGGGATACACACAGGGTAAAGGTAAAAGGTTGGAGTAAAATATATCATGCCTCAGCTAAAGTAAAAAAGCAGGGGTAGCAATCCTTATCTCAGATAAAGCAAAAGCAAAAATTGACCTAATTAAAAAAGATAAGGAAGGAAACTATATCCTGTTAAAAGGCACCATCGAGAATGAAGCAATATCATTACTTAACATATATGCACCAAGTAGTGTAGCATCCTAATTCCTAGAGGAGAAGGTAAAGGAATTAGAGGAAGAAATAGATAGCAAAACTATACTAGAGGGAGACCTTAATCTCCCCCTCTCTGAACTTGATAAATCCAACCTCAAAATAAACAAAAAAGAAGTTAAGGAGGTGAACAGGATTTTAGAGAGGATAGGTATGATAGATCTCTGGAGAAAACTGAATGGGGATAAAAAGGAATATACTTTCTTCTCAGCGGTTCATGGCACATACTCAAAAAGTGACCATGTTCTAGGGCATAAAAACCTCACAATTCTATGCAGTAAGGCAGAAATATTAAATGCATCCTTCTCAGATCATGATACAATAAAAATTATATGCAATAAATGGCCAGGGAAAGACAGACTAAAAACTAATTGGAAATTAAACAATTTAATCCTAAAGAATGAATGGGGCAAACAAGAAATTATAGAAGCAATCAGTAATTTCATTCAAGAGAATGATAATAATGAGACAACATACCAAAATCTGTGGGATGCATTAAAGGCAGTTCTTTGGGGAAGTTTTATATCCCTGAGTGCATACATGATTAAATTAGAGAAAAGGGAGCTCAACGAATTGGGCATGCAATTAAAAAACCTAGAAAAAGAACAAATTCAAAATACCCAATTAAATACTAAATTAGAAATATTGAAGACAAAAGGAGAGATTAATGAAATTGAAATTAAGAAAACTATTGAATTAATAAATCAACAAAATTGATAGACCCATAGTCAACATGATAAAAAAAGAAAGAAAAAATCCAAATTATAAGTATCAAAAATGAAAAGGGTGAATCTACCTCCAATGAAGAGGAAATCAAAACAATAATTAGGAATTATTTTTCCCAATTATATGCCCATAAATTTGACAATCTTAGGGAAATAGATGAATGTTTACAAACATACAAGTTGCCCAGATTAACTGAAGAGGAAGTAAATTACTTAAATAATCCCATCTCAGAAAATGAAATTGAACAAGCCATCAGCCAGCTCCCTAGGAAAAAATCTCCAGGGCCAGATGGATTCACTAGTGAATTCTATCAAACATTGAAAGAACAATTGATTTCAATACTCTACAAACTATTCGGGAAAATTAGTGAAGAAGGAGTCCTACAAAATTCTTTTTATGACACAAATTTGGTACTGATACCTAAATCAGGAAGAGATAAAACAGAGAAAGAAAATTATAGACCAATCTCCCTCATGAATATAGACGCAAAATTCTAAATAAAATACTAGCCAAAAGACTACAGCAACTTATCTCAAGAATAATACACTTTGATCAGGTAGGATTTATTCTAGGAATGCAAGGATGGTTTAATATTAGGAAAACCATCAGTATAATTGATCAAATCAACAATAAAACTAGCAGAAACCACATGATCATCTCAATAGATACAGAAAAGGCTTTTGACAAAATACAACATCCATTCCTATTAAAAACATTAGAAAGTATAGGAATGAATGGAGCTTTCCTTAAAATAATAGGTAGCATCTATTTCAAGCCATTGGCAAGTATTATATGTAATGGGGAGAAGCTAGAAGCATTTCCCATAAGATCAGGAGTGAAACAAGTGTGTCCACTATTACCCCTCTTATTCAATCGGGTACTAGAAATGTTAGCAGTATCAATTAGAGAAGAAAAAGTAATCAAAGGAATCAAGTTAGGCAAAGAAGAGACCAAGCTATCACTCTTTGCAGATGATATGATGATATACTTAGAGAATCCTAGAGAATCAAGTAAAACACTACTTGAGACAATAAATAAATTTGGCAAAGTTGCAGGATATAAAATAAGCCCACATAAATCCTCGACATTCCTATATATTTCCAATGACATTCAACAGCAAGAAATAGAAAGAGAAATCCCATTTAAAATTACTATAGACATTATAAAATATTTGGGAATCTGCCTGCCAAAACAAACCAAGGACTTGTATGATCAGAACTACAAAACACTTTTCACACAAATAAAGTCAGAACTAACTAATTGAAAAATAGCAATTGCTCATGGCTGGGTTGAGCTAATATAATAAAAAAGACAATTTTACCTAAATTAAATTATATATTTAGTGCCATACCAATTAAATTACCAAAAAACTACTTTATAGAGCTAGAAAAAATAGTAACAAAATTCATTTGGAAGAATAAATGGTCCAGAATATCAAGGGAATTAATGAAAAGAAATGCTAGGGAAGGTGGACTAGCTATACCAGATTTCAATCTGTATTATAAAGCAGCAGTCATCAAAACTACTTGGAACTGGCTGAGGAATAGAGGAGTGGATCAATGGAATAGATTAGGCACACGATATTCAGAAGTCAATGACTATAGTAATGTATTGTTTGATAAACCCCAAGATCCTGGTTTTTGGAATAAGAACTCACTATTTGCCCAAAAATGCTGGGAAAACTGGAATATAGTATGGCAGAAGGTGGGCATAGACCATTACCTAACACCATATACCAAAATCAAGTCTAAATGAGTGCATGATCTAGGTAGAAAGGTTGATGCTGTAAGCAGTCTCCTAAAACAAGGAATAGTTTACCTATCAGACTTGTGGAGAGGGACAAACTTCATGACTAAACAAGAATTAGAGAACATTATAAAATGTAAAATGGATAATTTTGACTACATGAATTTGAAAAGTTTCTGTACAAACACAGTAAATGTAACCAAGATTAAGAGGGAGGTGGGAAATTGGGAAAGAATCTTTACAACCTATGTCTCTGACAAAGGACTCATTTCTAAAATATATTTTTTATATTGAGTCAAATTTATAAGAATACAAGTCATTCCCCAATTGATAAATGGTCAAAGGATATGAACAGGCAGTTTTCGGACAAAGAAATTAAAGCTATCTATAAGCACATGAAGAAATACTCTAATTCACTACTGATTAGAGAAATGCAAATCAAAACAACTCTGAAGTACCATATCTCACCAGTCAGATTGGCTAAGATGACAAAACAGTAAAATGACAAATGCTGGAGAGGATGTGGGCAAATTGGAACACTAATGCATTGTTGGTGGAGTTGTGAACTGATCCAGCCTTTCTGGAGAGAAATCTGGAATTATGCCCAAAGGGCTATAAATAATTTCATACCCTTTGATCCAGCAATACCACTCCTAGGGTTATGTCCCAAAGAGATCATAGAAATGGGAGAAAGACCCATATGTACAAAAATGTTTATAGCAGCTCTTTTTGTGGTAGCAAAGAATTGGAAAGTAAGGGTGTGCCCATCAATTGGGGAATGGCTGAGCAAGTTGTGGTATATGCAGGTTATGGAATACTATTTTGCTATAAGAAAGGAGGAGCAGACAGTCTTCATATTTACCTGGAGAGGCTTAAAAGAACTGATGCTGAGTGAGAATAGTAGAACCAGGGGAAATTTGTACACAATTACAGACACAATGTATGTGTGATGATCAACTTTGATATACTGGACTCTTCTCAGCAATGCAGTGATATAAGTCAATCCCAAAAGACTCATGATGGAGAGAAATATGTGCATCCAGAGAAAAAACTGGAAAGAACTAAGTTTATATCCAGGTGGAAGCAAAATACCTGATCTTTTTCCTTCTCTTATTTGGTTTTATGTCCTCTTTACCATTTTTCATTCCAGCTGGTACAATCCGTTCTTATAACCTGACTAATGTATAATGTGAAAGTATTTATAGATCCTATACTTGACTATAACCTGCCATGGGGGGGGAGAAGAGGGAGGGGGACAAAATGTGAAATTCAAGGAATTTTGGAATTAAATACTGTAAATGAAAAGGAAACAAACAAATTAATAAAAAAAATTAAATATATATATATATATATATATATATATATATATA
>NW_027186473.1:34332156-34366000 GCF_028583685.1 Petaurus breviceps papuanus
ATATATATATATATATATATAGAGAGAGAGAGAGAGAGAGAGAATATGATTACAATTTTATCAGACATTAAAGTGGACATTTTTATTTAAGACAGCCAGCAAGTCATCTTAAATATGTTACAATATAAGGACCAAAAAATTTAGAATATAAGGACCAAAAAATTGATATTGTTATATGATAGTTCTTTGTGAGTATATGCGCATTTTAATGCTCTTCCTCTTATAAAATGGTGAAATGTTATATATATTTGCATATTAAAATTTCCAGTGAGGTAATGTGATATAGTGAAATAAAAGTTTAATCTAATGTGAAAAGACTTGGATTCAAGGACCAACTCTACCCCTTATTATCTTAGTGACTTTAAGCAAGACATTGAATCTCTCTGAGCCTTGGTTTCCTCACTTCTCAAAGAGGAACTTGGCCAAAGTGATCACTAAAACCTCCTCCTATTCTGAATCCAATTCTTATGAAACTATTTTCATTAAAAAAAAGTTCTGTTCCAAATGCCTTGGTATATATGTAACAGTCCTACACTTTATTTTTTTAATTCAATTTTATGTTTATTTTTAGTCTACATCTTTCATTTACACAAGATTTGGAGTTACAAATTTTCTCCCTGTCTTTCCCCTACCCACCACCCTAAAACAGCAATCCCACTGTATACCCCCTTCCCCAATCTGCTCTATGCTATATCCTCCCCCATTCCCCTTATGACTTACTAGTACTACAAGATGGATCTCTATACCCCAGTGCCTGTGTATGTTTTTTCCCAGTTGCATGTAAAAAAATATAACTTTGATTTCCAGATTCTTTCTTTCCTCCTTCATCACTCATCCTTACTGGGAAGATAGGCAATTCAATATAGGTTGTATACATGTAGCTACACAAAATATTTCCAGAGTGCATATACTGTGAAAAATTGACTATATTTCCCTCCATCCTATTCTGCCCCCACTTGTTCTATTCTCTACTTTGGCCTTTTTCAAAAGTGTGTGCTTCTAACTTCCCTCCACCCCCCCCAACCTCCATTCCTCCATCATCCCCCCTCTCATCCCTGTATAAATAGTGCAATATTTACAATGCCTACAGTAACTATAAATATGCTGATATGGCTATTAATCACAAAATATACCGGGCTCACTACACGGGGGACAAAGCTAGAACATTTATTCAATTACCAGAAAACTGAGTCCCAAAACCAGAAAATCAAAGCCATCATGGTAGTTATGAAGTTGGCACAAGTAGTCAATATAGTAAACACCCACATTCTCAAGCCTTCAAAACAGAACAGGTTACCTCAGGCAAAGATCCTCCTCTCCTCACTCAGGCCAACTGCTCAGTATCCATGCAGCTTGCTCCCAGCAGCTCCAGGCCCCTGCAGTTTCCTTCCCTGACAGTCCTCAGCAGGAGTCCTTAGCAGAAATTCTGGCTGGCTTAAAAAAAAGAGGAATTCACACCATTGCCACTATTGCCACTGCTGCTGCCACTGCTGCTGCCACCACACTTCCATTCACCGCGGGCACCCTACCTTTGCTCCTGCTTCCTCTTGCCCCACCCCTTCCTGCTACATCAGCAAATTTAAGGGGCATGGAAGACCTTCAAATCCTATAAGTATTACAATCCCCTCTTCCCCACTCTCTTGTAGTGTGAGATGCCCTGTTAAGTGTGTATGTTATTCCCTCCCTAAGGCAAATTCAATGAGAGTAAGGTTGATCCATTCCCTTTTATTCTTCCCCTTCATTTTAACAATTTTCCCTTATTCCTCTATATGAGATAATTTACCTCATTCTGTCTCTGCCCATGTCCTCTCATTATATTGCTCTCTCACCTCTCAATTTCACTTTTAAGTATCATCCCTTAAAATTTGATTGGTCCTTTTCTCTCTGTCCATGTATACCTATACACGTATACACACACACTCACATATGTAGTCATACATGTATATACCCTCCTATATAGACATATATATGTGTATTGTGTCACTTCCTCTCATTAGCAATTCATCAAAAGTTTTCTCTACCTGTGGAAAGTTGTGGGGGGGGTGAGGGAGAAGAAGGTGAGCAGTCAAAAGAAATGTATAGTATTGTTAACTGGACTTTGCTCAAGGGATGATTGCATATCCTTAGAGTAGGGGAAAGGGAGGAAAATTTCACAGCAATCTTTTCTATAAAATCTCTTTCTATTTTTATTTTTTTTCATATTTCATGAATGTATGTACAGTATCTCAAAATGAAGGCTTATTAGACTTCATCAAACCCAGCTCCCAGCCAAAAGCAGCATTTACGTATATTCTTCTCTCTAGTCTATTACACAGCTGGGTATAGCAGATGCATTGGTAGGAAATACATTAGGGTACTTATTTCTAGAAGTAACCAGAAAAATTCAAAGCAAAATGCACATCCATTCATATACTCAACAATAATCTTGACTAGTTAAATGGATAAATGCATTTGATACATGTAACTTTAAGATCTTTGGGAAGTTGTTGTTGTCATTACTTTTTAATGAAAACTTTTCTCTTTCCAAAAGTGTTTTGAGTAATATGCAATTTTTGGATCTTTAGAAGAAAGTCTAGTTGAATTTTTCCCTGTGTAGTGAGAACAACCTACTCCACTAGTTGTTATGAATGGTTCTTTGTCTGTTTTTTATTTGTTTGTTTTGATTTGTTTTTGGTTTGAGAATGAATTATAAACTAGAAGATAATTTCTGACCTGTTCTCATTTTGACTGGTAGATCTTTTTAATATGTTTTTTCCTATTTACTTATGCCAATCAAGGTTTTATTATCCCCCTCCTTTACATCTAGTAGAATATAAGCTCCTTGAGGGCAGGGACTATTTTGTAATCAGTTTATTTCAATTGGAAGTAAACTTATTGAATACCTATCATCTGGCAGCACTGGCCTAGGAGCTAAGCAATGAAAGTATTTTTCTCTTCCTTTCCTTTTTTTAAAATCTTTTTTTGTTTCTTTTCAGAACTGGAAGCAAAAGGGTACAAGTTACTCAGAGGCAGATTTCAGCAAATTCAAAGAAAATACAAACAAGCAAAACCAGCTAACAATTAGGGTTCTCCAAAAGTAAGATGCACTGACTTAGAGGATTTTATCTTTACATTGAGAAAAGTTTTCATGGTTTATTAATATATATTAATTGTCTTCATTAGAGGTTGAATGACTGTCTCTTGTCAGAGGTATTACAGACATTCCCTTTGCAGATAAGTGTTATATTATATAGTATCTGTCCTCTTAAAATTCTGTGAATTTCTGAAATTTGTCTGAGGAAGTAAGAACCTCTTCTTGAAAATAGCTTCTTAGAACTTCTTCATAACACTAATTCTCTGATTTTTTTTCCTATCTCATAGGTTTCTATCTCTTCTTTCTTTGTTCTGTGTCTAAGTCTGTCATATTCTGGGTATGTCTCTGTAACTGCAGAGTTTAAGAATCTGCTTTCTACAAGCACTATGTAGTAGAACAATGGGGTAAATGCAACTTAGGATTTAAATGTTATGAGAAATACTCAGAACTGAATGTTTCCTGGATCCATCTCATAATCACCAGATGGCACATTCAACAATTGTGTTATTTGCTCCAAGGCAGTCATGCCATTAAAAATTCGCCCCTTTACTATAAACCATTTACTTCCAAAGAATGTGATATTTCTCATCTTTTTAATGATGTTTTGGAAGCAAAATTGTTTCTTATGTGTATGCAAATATTTTAAAAGATATAAATATTAATTTGAGTACTAAACAAATGGATTTTTTTACAAGACTACAATGGTTATACTGTTTTAACACTAATTTAAATGTTGATAGCATCGATGGAGATAGAATTTGTGAAAAATAAAGATAAAATCTCTTTATTTTCTGTAGTCTATGTTTACTTTTTCCCGATGGGTTACAGAGACTCTGAATTTCAAACGTGAAGTTGTTCCAGCTACTTCTGGAAAGTGATTTCTCATTTGTTCAGAATTAGCATTTTTGACAATGGTTAATCTACAATGATGAAAAACCCAGTCATGACCTGACACTGACACTGAATTACTTAAGAACCAAAAAGGTGATTCACAATCTAAATGCCTGGAATACATTTTATAACAGGGGTGGTATGGATTAGCTTGCATTGTAATAGCTCATAATCTCTGCATGGGGCATGATTTTGTTTTGCATTCGAATAGGAATGATCTGTTACTTTATCTAGTTTGAGAACCTGACTGCACACAAATGGTTATTCATATATAATGAAGTTGTGAGCTACTACTGAGGCAGGTAGGCTTTTAAATGACTTGTCCCAAACTCAGAAAGACCTGAGTTTAAATCAAATAAGATAATTAATAGCTGTGTAACTTTGGGCAAGTTGCTTAAGCTCTAATTCTATCAGTTTCCTCAACTGTAAAATAGAGATAATAACATTTACCTTCCAGGATTAATATAAAGATCAATTGAAATCATATTAGTAAAGCAGGATGGTAGAGTCAATCATGAACAACTCTCCTGAGGACCACTGCTGTGAATAACTTTAAGGATATAATCACATAGTATAGTGAACTCTCTATATATACAGCAATAAACTAAAGCAAAACATTCAAGGAACTAAAGCACAACATTCACAACAATATAACATAATAACTTATTACTAAGGTGACTACATAGTCTTTAACAAAACATAGTATTCAGTAAGTCACAATCTCCTCGATCAATATAGAGTACCCAAGTCAAGTCTTCTTTCATTTTGACTCCAGGCTGGCTTCCAATCTTCCTTAAGCCAATCATTCTTAAGGGGTAGCATAAAGTACAAACACCATCCCCCCTAGGTCATAGTAAGTTGCAATATCATCAGCCATTACTGAATAGCCAAGTAAATTCCTCTTTCATCTTAACTTAAAGCTGACTTCCAAACCCCATGGCTCCTCCTCCACTGTCTCAGCTCTTGCCTGAATTCACCCAACTCTTACCTGAATCCATAGGTAGTCAGCTCTCCCAGCTGTTTCCTAGATTTATACATAGGCAGTTCTCTGCTTCATTCTATATCTCACCTCACAGGGAATATTCCACTCCAAGCCCTTTGCAATTTCTTTTTCTAGGAAGACATAGATTAACAGTGTTACAACAATATTTACACACATTAAGTTTAACAGAGATACAACAATATTTACATCCATTGCTGGCACTATCATCTCAATTCACTTTCTGTTGAAAAAGTAATCCAAATCAACAGATAGAACTTCTATCTGAGAAATCAAAGACAAATCAACAATAAAGTCCCAGGACTTCTGTAAACAGTAGTAAAGACATCTTTCAGGGCTTCTGTATCTGCAGTGAAGCCATATTTCAAGGCTTCTAGTAAAGTCCTCTTTCCAACACCCAGATGCTTCATTTCAACAAAGTAACATCACCACAGACAGAATACACAGAGAGAGTGCTGGACATCATGAACATTCTCCCTTTCAGTTCTTCTTGGTCCCAGCTCGTGCTGGAGTTTTTCTCTGCTCTTCTCCTTCCTGTTCCACTATTTTGTTAAGCTTCCCCCACCGTGGGACACATGTGATAATGTTAGGCCTATTATGGGTAGGGAAGGTCTCCAAACACTCTTAGGTCTATTAAAGACAACACAAGGTGTACTGTTTCCAATAAAGACTTGATACAATCAAAGGCAAGGCTGAAAGGCACTTGGGTAGCTCAAACAAGCAGCAAAGTATTACTTTGCTTGATATTACAAGGAAGAGGTGGAGGAGTACTAATAGTACTAGTAGTAATGGTGGTGGTAGTAGAAAACTCCCCAGGAGTTGCCCAACACACTGTGTTAAACACCGAGGAAGCAAAAAGAGACTGAAGACAGTCCTTGAGTATTGGAAATACCCATTCTAATGAAAGAGGCAAAAAAGCAAATAAATAGGTACAAACAAGTTGCATACAGGAAAAATAGGAAGTAATTTAAAAGAGGAAGGCACCAGAATGAAAAGGGATTTAGAAATATTTCCTGTAGAAGATGGGATGCTAGTTAGGACTTAAAGAAAGCCAGTAAAACCAGTAGTTGGAGCTAAGGAGGGAGAGCATTCCAGATATGGAGGACAGTCACAGAAATTTCCCAGGGCGAGAGACAGAGTATCTTGATAGTGGGATAGCCAGGATACCAGAGTCCCTGGACTCAAAAGAATATGGTAGTGTATAAGCAATAAGAACACTGGCAAGTTAGAAGGGGACTAGTCTCTGAAGGGTTTTGAATCCCTAACAGAA
The DNA here is from genome assembly GCF_028583685.1 of Petaurus breviceps papuanus. Taxonomy (NCBI): domain Eukaryota; kingdom Metazoa; phylum Chordata; class Mammalia; order Diprotodontia; family Petauridae; genus Petaurus; species Petaurus breviceps. The sequence continues at coordinate 34,338,391 of NW_027186473.1, forward strand.
CATTTGTTTGATCTGGGAGGCAATGCAGAGCCCATTGGAGTTTGTTGAGTAGTGGGGTGATATGGTCAGACCTGCACTGCATGAAAATCACTTTAGTGGTTGGAATACAAGATGAGCTGAAGTGATGAGAGACTTGAGGTAGGTAGACCCACCAGAAAGTTATTGTAATAATCCAGGCATAAGGTGATGAGGACCTGTGCTACAGTTGTGACACTGCCAGAGGAGAAAAGAGGGAACGTTACAAAGCTTCTCATTCCAAGAATAGCCTTCTAAACACTATATAAAACTCCATCTGGAATTCAAGGAAATTTTGGGGGGAAATAAGCATAAATTTCATTTTCTCCTCTGTGCCACCATTTTTTCTGCTAAATTTGAGTTATAATATATTATCCCATAAAATTATCTTTCATATTCTATGTATACTATTTAGAAGAAAATCCATGTTGACAAAAAGGAAATCTTAAAGATTTGTTGTTGCCTTTAGTGATTCATTCTGAAAATGGTTTGCCTGAGCCAAAAAACAAAACAAAACAAAACATGCTTTGCTTTCATTGATAAATGAAGAATGAAAGTTAGTTCCTTATTCCTTGGAATTTCACTATCCTAGTTTACATTATTTTGTTTTTATTATATGAGCATAGAGATATTTTGGGGAGCAAGGCCAGTCCGACCTTTGATTTCAGTGATATAAGGAGACATTCCTTACCTCTGAAAATAGATACACTACTCTTTTGCAATAAATAGTCTTGGAGAGTCACACATTTAGAATGTTTTAAAGATGAAAATTGAACCCAGCTCTTCATGACTTTAAGTCCATCACACTTTTAACTGTAGGGCATTGCTTCTCAGTGCATACAGACATATATAAAGTTTTTGTTTATTTATTTTTAGCTAAAAAAATGCTTCAGATCATTTTAAACAGATCAACTATATAATTTTCAGGAATTAATAAAGTCCATCTTACCAAGCTATGGAATATTGGTCATATAAGATGTTTGAAAAATTCAACTGAGTCATGAATGATCACAGATGGAAAGACTGATGATGTATATGTAGTAGTTGAAGGATATTTGTAGTGTATAAACTAATAGTAACAACTGGCATATATTACAGAATTTTGTGGTTTGTGAAGCACTTTACATAATTATATTAAAGACTCATGATAATCCTGTGAAGTAAGTACTTTGGGGGAAATTAATTATGGAATTGTATCAGTAGAAGGAACTCCAGGTGTGGAACTTCCCTTTACTGACACAGATCTTCAACTATGTGATCTATACAGTCTTAAAGATTTGCTTGGAGTCCTGAGTAATATACTTACTTGTTCATAGTCATACAGTCAATAGGCAAGAAAGGCAGAATGTGAACCATACTATTATTACCTTCAAGGCTGCATCAATATGTTAAACTATCTCTCAGAGGAAATGAAAACAGGCATTTTTATTTTTTCTTTTACATAGTAATTAATGCTTTCCAATCACATGTAAAGACAATTTTAGACATTCATTTTCTATATAAAATTTTAGTTCCAAGTTTTTCCCTCCTTCCCTCACATTCCTCCTCCCTAAGACAGTAAACAATTTGGTATAGGTTATATGTGTGCAATCATGTAAAACATATTTCCATAATAATTATATTATGAAAGAAGAGAAAAACAAAAGGAAAAAACTGAAAAAATAAAGTGAAAATAGTATACTTTGATCTATATATTGATCTATATGATTTTATGATTTCTTTGGGAGAATTTTCTTTGATTTAAGTGTTAATGAACTTTGATTTGAGGGTTAGGAGAAGAGTTATAACCCTGCCTTTGCCACTAACTATGGACAAGTCTTTTTATATCTCTAGGCCTTAACTTATCTATAAAATAAGGACTAAATCAGGAGTAGGGAAACTATAGTGAACCTATAAGGGGACTTGTTATCTGAAGCTTGGAATCAGTCAACATGCCACACTGGAGGACCTAAAGGATCACATGTGGCCTCAAGGCTTCAGGTTCCTCATCCTTGGACTAAATGAAATAATCTCTTAGGCCTTTTTTAGTTCCAAAATATTGTGATTCAAAGACACTAAGACCAAATCTAGGTGAATAATAAATAGTACTCTTTTAAAAAGTATTGAAACCAATATATTTTGACTCCTCTAAAAACAAAGAAATAAACAAAAAAGGGAAAACATCTATTTTCAAATATTTTCATAATATTATTATATGTAGCTGTTAAGACAACGACAACAACAACAAAAGCTTAAAACAACTTAAATGACCAGCAATAGGGAAATAGCTACTTAAATTGTGGTCCTTTCTTTCATTAGAATGGGTTTTTTTTTTTTGTATAATCAAGGAAGATTTAGAAAAAAAAGTCCATGGGATAATGCATAACTTTTAAAAAATCAAAAGAGGAAAGCACACACTAACCATGTTTACATAAGAAAAATGAAAGTGATAAATTGGAAAACAATTATGATGGGAACTAGGGAAGAGTTGTATAATATTATTTTGTATTCAAATTAATTTAGCTATAGATTATTACTAGGGAAGTTTAGTTGTATTGGCATTTAATACTAATATTCTAAAAAATATGCATATTAAAAGGGAGACCAAGACATTCTGTCCTTATCTCCATCTACTTTCCTATGATATAATAGAAATTCCAAAATATAAGTTCTCATGATTCATAGGGTATTTTATTCTCTCTCCCTGGTGAATGAAAAGAACAAGTTTCAATTGATATCTGATTCCACCATGCACGTAAGTCTACTTTTCATCTTAATACCTATATTCATTTGAACAAATAGAAGAGTAAATAATTTTTAGACATTTGTAAATGAACAAAAACTAGAGTGACTTTTCAGAGATATAGCTAAATAGTCTTAAAATAGCAGAGGAAATTAATTTCTATTTGAGAAACTTCAAGGAAAATTTCATTTTAAATAAACCCACAGCTTAGTCTTACTTTGAAATTTAGAGAGTACAAAAATATAACAGGGAATCTTCTAGGAATAAAACAAAAGAAAAGCAAATTTGTCATCTAATTAGCAAAAGTAGGAAGTTTAAGAATAATATTTTAGTTATAGTACGCATCTCTAAACTATTGTAATAATTTTGTTTCCCATTTACCTCAACTGGATTTTTCTTAATTACTTCTGGGATTATTTATTTTCTCATTACAAGTTACAAAGTTGATTTCAGAGCACTTTTCTAAGGCCCAGCATCCTGACATGACTTGTTCTAGCCCTGATTTTAACTCTATTTGAATGATGTATGAATTATAGACTACTAAATAAAGCACTCTCTTAATTAAGTACTTTGTCCAGTGGCAGTTGTTGACTCAACCTACAAACTTTTCACATACACAAGCCAAGATAAACCTTTTATGATTGTGGATAGTTAATTTAATAGAATACTATATTTTAAAGTTGTTAAGAATCCTTTGTTTCAGCAATTTCACAAACTTTAAAAAAATCTACTTGTTGGAAATAAATAAATGATTTAAATAAATAAATATTTTTTAATTTTAAATTTAAAAATTTTAAATATTAAATAAATAAAAAGGAAAGAAAGAAATCTACTTCACCTGAAATAAATATTATATGTTGAAATATAAACACTTTCAAGAACATAGGAGCTACCTCCATCAGTATTTTTCTTGATCCATTAACTTATTACTACTCTCTCACTCTTTAATTTACTTTACTTTCACACACTAACATATGTCCATGTCTATATGGAGAGAGACAGAGAGAGAGAGAGAGAGGGAGAGAGACAGAGAGAGAGAGAGAGAGAGAGAGAGAGAGAGAGAGAGAGAGAGAGAGAGAGAGAGAGAGAGAGAGAGAGAGAGAGAGAGAGAGTGTTATTCAGTTGTTTCAGTCACATCCAACTCTTTGTGATCCTATTTTGGAATTTTCTTGGCAAAGATGCTAGAGTGGTTTGCCATTTCCTTCTCTAGCTCATTTTACAGATGAGGAAACTGAAGCCAAAAGAGTTAAGTGATTTGCCCAGGATCACACAGCTAGTGTCAGAGGCCAGATTTAAACTCAGGAAAATGAGGCTTCCTGACTTCACCTAGCTACTTGTCTCTCTCCCTCCCTTCCCTATCTATATCTATATCTGTATCTATATCTATATATCTCTATATATGTATGTAAGCATATAGACATCTATCTCTGGCACATGAGACCCTGGCAGTGGAATAAGTACTGCCTTTGGAGTCAGAGAACCTAAATTCAAATACCAATTTTGACGTCTACTGCTGTTCAATACTTCTATGAACTTGGGCAAATCACTAAATCTCCTTGATATCATTTTTCTTTTCTGTAAAATAAAGGAATTGGACTAGATAACTTCTGAGTTCCCTTCTAGTTCTAGCCCTATAATCATGTGACATCATACTCCCCTAGTAAACTATAAACTACCCAAGGGCTGAGATACTTTTGTTTTTTTAATACATATTTGTATCCCCAGGGTCTGCCATAATATCATGAGAAGACTTGTCACAGGATCATCTTGAGGTAACTTATATAAATCTGAAATCCTTAAGGTTCTACATAAATAGTACTATTTCGGCTATAATTATTATTTTGTTATGTCTGTAACAGTTTAGAAATTATCATTGCCATAGATAGAGATGACAGTGGTAGCTGAGGCTGAAGCATGAACCTAGTGGGCCCAGCTGGACACAGCATTAGACATTGACCTAAAAAGATCCAACTGAATATGTTCAATTCAAAGAATTTTCTTTCAAAGAGTTTGACATCTTGCTGCCTATATCAATACTGAGATACTGTAGAAAAATCTCGTAACTCTTTCTAGACCTTTCATGTTGTTATTAATTATTATTATTTTTGTTGCTGTTGTTTCTGTTGTTGTCATAAGCTTACTTCTACTTAGCATATCACTGATTGCCTCTGGCCTTTCATTTCAATGATCTGCCTTTCTGATTATGGCTCAAGGCTTGTTTACTCAATCAGTTTGTGTAGATGCTTTCCAAGAAGTGACTTTACTCTACTATTTCCCACATAAGAAAGGCAGTGCGATATACTGGCAAAAAATGTTGGTTTTGAAGTCAAAGAACTTGAGATCAAATTCCAACTCTCTGACTCCTACCTGAATGGCTTTCCTGAGGCCATTAAGTTATTTAACTTCCCAAAGACTCTATTTCCTCTTCTGTGGAATGATGGGTTTGGACTAGATAAATTTTAAGTTTCTTGTCTACAACTTCTAAATCTATGATTTTGGGAATTCAAAATGATATTGCACAATATACTCAGCCATAGATCATGATGGGATGACTATCCAAAACCTGATTGGGTAAGGATATTAGGAAGGAAATGTCAGTGAACTAGGATGTCATTCCTTGTCTGTTCAGGTTTCATATTTCATTAAAATATAGTAAATACTACTGAAAGAAAATGGAAATTATGACAACACTCCTCTTAAAAAAATCTTTGTTATTGGTGACATTTCACAGTTAATTTCCATATTAACACTATGTTAACTGTGAAAAATATCTGTCAGCTCTGACTGAATATTCCAGTAGTGAGAAATGTCCACGAGGCAACAATTCTCCAAAAGCATCCAAGTACCAGCAGTCATATTTTTGTATCTCGATATTCACCAAGAGAAGATATTTCTTGTCATATTTGACAACTGAAGCTTCAAATTGAAATAAAAGATCACATAAATAGAGATAACATTACTGACCCATGGTCAGTAGGCAGATTGGTTTCATTTTAATATTTTTGGAAGATATTATATTGGTTTCTCAAAACCTAGCCTGAGGGTGTTGGGGAGCTGTATTGGAAAATCAGCTGAAACTGGATTTGAAAGGCCTCATCATAGCCTTAGCTCTTATCAAAACACTAACCCTGTTGCCATATAGAAAGAGTAGCAAATACTGTCACAAAATACCAAAAATCTGAGAAAAGGACATTCAGAAAAATCTAGTCTCCCTTGGCTGCTTTTCTGATGCTTATTATACTAGAGGAGAGACCCAGACATGCCAAAGGTGAGTGTTCAGTAAAATCTATGTTTCACAAAGGTGAGTTTTCTGGGAAACCTGAAAAATAAACAATGTACTCTCCACATCCCAGAGGTTCACTTGAATCTTACTCTTATTGTGAAGACACAAAGGCCAGTCTGCTGAATAATAGCTACTAGTACCTACAACAGTTTTCCTTTTCCCTTAAATATCTTTGTTAATGCTGCCCAAAATAATGCTGCCCAGCAGTGTCACAATGTTATGCGACTATAACCTGCTTGACCCCACATACCACTGTAGCAATAAACCAGTAAGTTACTCTCAGATTTTTACCCCAACATCTAACTATAGTGCTAATACTAGAACTGAATTTTGTTTATCCTTCCAAATGATCCTCCTGAACAAACCATACATTTATCAGGGATGATGAGAGCATTTTTAGAATAAAAGGGGACACTAGAGATCACTGGCTTCAGTTTTGTTATTTAACTGATGAGGAAACTGAGGTCAAGAAAAGAAAAAGATCATCAAAGGGTGCTAAGATAATTTAGTTCCATATGAAGCCACTATACTGGACTCATTGATAATTGGATTCCTTAAAACAGATATAGTCAACCATGGACAATAAGACATGCATTTTATAAATGATGGTGATATAACAAGAGAAAGGCAGTATTTTAAGATTAATATGAGTGTAGTACTAGTCCAAAGACCACTATAATGGTGCATGTATGAAGTGATAAAAAGTCTGTGCTTTTTAGATTACGTCTTTAAGCCATCTTTGATGACACTGTGATTTTAAAAGTGATACCCATTTACCTTCTGGCTCAAAAAGATCAAATTAACTTGATTGTGAGGTTGGTTTTCCATTTTGATTCGGTGGGAATTTAGACTGAAAACAGATTTACCTATTGTAAAATGTGGGGGTTAAGATTGTATAAAGAACATAATATATTGCCTTTTATTCTCAATGGGACAAGCTGAGTAGGGGGCTTGAATGATACTATGTCACTTCACTTGATTGAGTGATTGGCTCATTTTTCTTTCTGGTGGGACAGAACAGCAGAGGGTTGTTCTCTATGTCTGTCTGTCTGTCTCTGTCTCTCTTTTTCTCTCTGTCTCTTTGTCTCTCTCTCTTTCTTTCTGAAATATGATATTCCAGAGGTCAAAGAACCTAGGATTAAAACCAAGAATCACCTGCCCAGCAAAACTGAGTGTAATGCTTCAGGGGAAAATATGGTTATTCAATGAAATAGAGGACTTTCAAGTATTTCTTGATGAAAAAACCTGAGCTGAACAGAAAATTTGACTTTCAAATATAAGAAGCAAGAGAAGCATGAGAAGGTAAATAGGAAAAAGAAATCATAAGGAATTTATTAAAGTTGAATTATTTATATCCCTACATGGAAAAACTATAATTGTAACTCATGAGACTTGTGTGTGTGTGTATAGATAAACACATACATATATGCATGTGTAGGAGGGTGTATGTGTGTATAGATGCATATGTGAGTAGGTGTATTTGTATACATAGACAGAGGGCACAGGATCAGTTGAATAGGAAGGGATTATATTTAAAAAATAAAATTGAGGTGAGAGAGGAATATAATAAGAGAAGGAGAAAAGGAGAGATAGAATATGGAAAATTAACTCATATAAAAGAGAGAAAACTGTTAAAATGGAGTGGAAGATCAAGAAAGTGAAAGGCAATGGGTTGACCTTACTCTCATAAACACTCATTTTGGTATCTTACCCTACAGGAAAGTAGGGGAGAAGGGGATAAGAGAGGGTATCATAGAAGGGAGAACAGATTGGGGAAGAGGGTAGTTAGAAGCACATACACTTGAAAAGTGACAGGGTTAAAGTAGAAAATAGAATAACTGGGGTGGCCAGATGGCGCAGTGAGTAAGAGTGAAGGCCCCAGCATCGGGAGACCCAGGATCGGTTCTGGCCTCAGATTCTTGGCACCCACACAAAATAAATGGCTGTGTAACCTTGAGCAACCTACTTAACCCCAATTGCTTAAAAAAAAAGAAAATAGAATAACTGAAGGGTGGTATAGGATAGAGGGAAATATAGCTAGTCTTTCACAATATAACTACTAAGTAAAAAATACTATTATTATCAATTCAATCATTAACTTACCATTTCTCTAGTGTTTATTCAATCATGTAATGGAATATGGTATTTAAAATGCACAAATGGATCTGTGATCTTGTTCTTGTTGATGTTTTCCCCAAAAGTATAGATTACAACATTTCGAGTATAGTCAACCTTGTATGACTCTCATCCATAAATCTATTTGAGTCATAGAAAGTCAGTCAATTAAACATACTTGCTTTCTCTTAAAATTAAGTAGATTTCAGTGGAATACATAGAGTGTCCATTGGTTGGTCCTTATTCTATCTATATGAACAATCTATCTACATTTTTACGGTTCCTTTTCCTCAAAGATATTTTTAATAACACTCCTTCAAAATTCCTTTGTTTATAATATCTTACAGCCTGCTCACATCCATTAAACTATTTTCCATTGTCCTTTGGTTGATCCATATTTTCATTCAAGTTTCTTTAAAATTATATTCATTTATTAGTCTTTTTAATCAGCAAAACATTCTTTAATGAATGACATGCCCTTCTTAAGAATAAAATTACTATTCTCTGAAAGCTGAGAACAAAGATGATTAAATTGATGGTGACTATATTTATAAGCATTGTTTTATTATTAGAACATTAATGTTGCCGTTTCATCATTTCTTGTGGGGGTCATCTTGAATGAATTCATAGAGTTATATCATCTCTAATCCAATGAGGGCATTTATTGGAATGATTCCTCCAACAGGCTGAGCTCCAAGAGCAGCAGCAACATAGTAGGACAAATTTATAGTGTAATGATGCTTATTATACAACAGAAACAATGAATATTAAAAAGGCAGGAGGGATTTGTTAAGAGATTAGGTAATGGGGAGAGGTCCTAGCCTCAATGGATTTGTGCATGTCCTTACCCACAATATATACAGAACAATTTTGGGAGGCTTGTATGTATGATAATGATAATATAAAAAGCTCCTCTACATCATAAATTTACCTGAATGATAGCTTTTGTTATTATTGAGCAGGTACCTATTTATAAAAATTCTCTTCTATTGTCTTGGGGTCCACATCCTGCCTGGCCATCCTGCTGCTGCTGCTTTTTGATAGGCTGGTTATTGTGGTCCTGTCTAAGAATAGATGAATGTGGTTATTGTTGAGGGCATAGACACACCTGCTGTTTCTGTGGGGAATATGAGGAATGGCTCTGGGGCCAGTGGCTAGCTGGAGGCAGTGGCTGGAATCCCATCACTTGGACATGCCTGCTGTTTCTGTGAGAAATAGTTCATGGATACACTTGTTTGTTCTGTTGAGGCAGTGAGGCATATCTGAAGAAGTGAGGACATTGAGTCAGGGTTGGGGGAGGAGGGACTAGCTAGGGGGAGTGACTACATTGAGTCTGGGGACCTGTGGTATAGTTAAAGCCAGATAGGGTGATTAAATCTGGACATGCCTGTCATTCGTTGGGACCCATAAGGAAGTTAGAATACTGGACTTGGAGGCAGCTTTATTAGAATTACATCAGTAGGGCAATCAAAAGAAACTTGAATAGAAAAAAAATATATAGATAGATAGATATACATATATAATATGTGTATATATTTCTCCTTGATCTTTACCTTCCTATGGCAAACTACAGAGATTTACTTTGTTATGGAAATAATGGAAAATTTATCTATGTGCAAATGAATAATAAATTCACTCTTCCCATTTTGCCCAGTCCTATTTGAAACACTATCTTGAACATATCTTAAATTACTTGACCTTTTACTTGTTCTAAATCTAACATGTAAATCTTCTCATCATCCAATCATAAAATACCATCCTTGCACCCAATACTATTAACCTTGAAGAAAATGCAACCTTATCACCAATCTCAACCAGGAAATGCAGCTCAGTTTTCTACTCCATTCCTTGCTAAACATGATCGCCCCTTCCCCCTGCTATTGCATTGAGTTGTGTCTTCTTTCATGCTGCCTCCATATTCTTTAACAACCTACATCTACTAAAAATTACAAATATCCTTCTTGTCTCAAAATATTGAGAAAGAAAACTGAATACAGATAAGAAAGAAATAACATAAAACTTCTTTTTGTTTTGCTTTTTTTTTGTTGTTTTGTTTTGCTTTGTTTTGTTTTTACCTCTGCTGCTGGAATACTGCTGATGATGCAAAAATTTGTAGTAAATCGTTTGAGTAAGTTTAAAAAATCAAGTATATGGTACAATGGAAAGATTGTAAGTTCTAGAATCATAGAGACTGGATTCAAATCCCAATGTTCATGCTTCTGATCTGTGACTTGGGTGAAGTTGGGCAAGTTACTTCACTTTCCTTCACGCAAGTTTCCTTAATTGTAAAATGAGAGGTTTGTTCTAGAATGGTCAAAAGGTTATACCCAAGGACTTAGAAAGCCTCATGTGTCCTTGAGGCCACAAGTTTTCCAGTCCTGTATCTAGATTGTCTAAAAGACTCTTCTGGAATTAAATCAAAGATCCTATGATTGAAATTGGGGGTTGAATTAGATGACCTCTGAGGTGTATCCTGGTGCCAGATCTTTGATCCTCTATATATATATATGCATCAAAAATCAAGCAGGGAAAAGGAAATGTTTATGCAAATAATTCAAAGTTTTTAAGGGAAAAGTCCTTTTAGAATTACTATATCACCTTGACAATGGAAACTATTTTCTTTGCTTTGCATTATATTTATAGAGAGTGGCATGCAAATTTTGTAGAAATTACCTCAATTCTCATTTTCATTAGCTTAGATATGGTACAATTAACTTTTTAGGAGGTTCAGGATCTATGATATCATGGGTATAGGGAGCTTGAAATGAGAACACTTCCTTTTCCAATGTTGATAACCACCTGTTCCCCAATTTATAATTTTACATAATTGCCTTTCAATTGCATTCACTTGCCTTACGATCACATAGCCACAAGTGCAGAAAAGGAGCTATAACATGGTTCTTCTTGACCCTGAGGCTGACTATCCACTATGTTGTGATGCCTAAATTATTTCTATTCTGATTTTTCCCCCTTCATTCAAGACTTATCATTCAATTGTCTTTTTGGGTAAAGTAAAGGAAACATTGGATACACATTATGTAAACTTGTAATTGCCTTATTCATCCTTTCTGGTCAATCTCACATTTAAATATTTAGTGCTTGCATTTCATTGCATTATCTTTTTTCTAACAGAAGTTAGAATGCTAAGACATAATGCTTTCACAACAGTCACTTAAGTAAGGTATTCTTTGGGGAGAAAATTCTTTTTGCCTTTTCCTTTACTTATAATCCTCTGTGCAAATAGAACACAAACTCCTATCACCACATCCTTCTTTCAGTTACCTAGAGAAGTAACCTCAATTTATGTCTCTTTTCCAGACTTTATAACTTTAAAAATTATCTTCTTTATGTCTCCATAGAATACTCAACAAGTTTCTCAAATATACTAAACATCTCAACTACAAATGAAAATGATTTAGAATTAGAGACATGACTTGAAGATAGCATTCCATTGTTGACAGAATATTGGACTGGGAGTAAGGAAGATCTCTTCAGAGCCTCTGATGTTTATTAATTGCTTGACCTTTGACAACTAATTGAATCTTCTGAGCCTCAAATTAGGTATGACAATTCCTTAACACTTCAACTCAAAGTGTTGATGTAAGAATCAAATGGCATAATATACCCCCAAGTCCTTTGCCAACTCTAAAGTGCTATATAAAATGTTATTTGTAGTTATGGTAGGTAATATAATTATAGTATAAACTATTCTAATTCTGTATTTAGAAGACAGGTTCAGATCCAACCTCTGATTCTTCTTGTGTGACATGAGCAAATCACATAACGTTTTTAGGTTTGAGTTTCTTTAAGTATAAATAAAGGGGTTGTAAAAAATGGATTCTGAATTCTGATACCACTCTAAATCTCACATTTCATGATATTATGAAGTCATTTAATCTCTGTGTGCCTCAGCTAATTCCTTAGACTTAACCATCATTATATCAGCTTTGTGACTAGGAAAGACATACAATCTTTTCTTTTTTTTTTTTTGGCTTGAGGCAATTCCCTAGATCATATTCATTAAGTCATAGAGGTTATTATCTACAATAGTAGGGGGAATTTCCACCCAGGTGATACTTTACACTTATGAAATTCACATCTCCTCCCTCCCTATATATTATATTTAAACCAGTATAAAATCTATGTCAGGCTATGTTTCCAAATACCAATGAAAAGCATAGGAAAATAATCAAAATCTTAAAATAAATTTACTACTCAGAGGTAGACTTCAAGTTTTTGCTTTCACTAAGATTAAATAAAAACAAATCCTTTATAAATCTTGGTTGTTGCTATCTAAATTAATTTGAGTGAAGAGAAAAAAACATTTGAGTGATTTGTTTATGCTTTATTTCTCCATAATGTTTATGTGTCTTCTGTTCCTTTGTTGCTATGTTTAACGCCTAGTAAAAATAAATCATTCTTTGTTTTACTTCACCAAGTAGAAATACTTCCTGAAAACAAAGGTGTGATATAGGCAAGCCTATATTTGTTTACTGAGGTCCTCCTTGAAGAAAATAACAAATTAACAAAACAAATTCAGTTGTCAAATGATTTTGCAGGAAGGTTCAAGGTGGTGTGTCCATGGGAAGGCTTTTATAGAGTTTGAAGTGATGCTATATTGCAGTAGAGGGAAATTATTTCTTCAGAGGTCCTTATTGGTTTGATTCTTTTGAGTTGCTGTAGTAGAATATTTCAGTGTTTTTAAGTATAGCTCCATAGAAATAAAGTTCAGTGAATCTCAGAAAACTTAAATTGAAAGGGACCCCAGGGACTATCCATTCCAATGTATCACTGATTGAGAATACCCTGTCTAGCATATCCAAAAATAGATACCTGGTCTTCAAGCATTTCTATGAGAGAGTATATGCTAGAGGCAGCATAGTCCCTTGTTGGATAGTTGTATAATTAGAAATCTTCTTACCTCAAGGTTAAATATAGCCTTTTTCAATTTCTGCCCAGTGATCTTATTTCTGCCCTCTAGGGCCAAGAAGAACAAAGCTCATCCCTCTTCCTTATTACAGTTCTTCAGACCCTTTAAGACAAGTATCATAATCATGGAGTCTTCTCTTTTCTAAGCCAAATGTCTCCCACAAGATATTTCATGTGATCTTTATAGGGCATGTTCTCAAGTTCCCTTAGAATGCCAATGTGGACATACTTTATCTTTGTTATTTCTTCCCTAAAACATGGCACTTAGACATAAATACAGTATTACAGATGCACCTTAACCTTATCAATCCCTTATTCAGGGCATTATGCAATAATTAAGGCAGAGTAGGATCATATAAGGTTTTATTGCTATTGTTGTTGTTGTTGTTGAGTGTGTGTATGTGTGCATGCATGTGGAATTTTGTACATCACACTGTTTAAGAAAGTTCTGCATAATGGAGTGCCAACTCTATAACTATATGGGATGTATATGAGCTCTACTTAGTGGAAGGAATTCCTACATTGAAAGAGTTTCCAATGTTTCACTGCTGACTGTTGCTGAAATTGTTTTGGTTTATATCAAGGTCATTATCAACTAAAAATGCCAAATGATTTTCAGCAAATAATTACCATTTAGTTATGTTTTTCCCATTCAATACTGGCAGAATGATTTTTTAAGCCTAGAAATGTTGATTTGTAGGTCATATAATACATAGATTTAAGTTGAATTTAAGTTATTTATTCAAGGAAACCGCATTGAAGCTCTCATCATACCCCAACCCCCTCAGGAAAATCATCAGATTAAAAAGATGTTGCAAGCTGCTAAGATTATTGTGAATTAGTATCAGATAGCCAGACTTATCAATTCTGCTGAATTACTTAGAGAGTGACATCTCAAGCTTTTTTTTGTGCAGACATTGGAGAGATTTTAGAAAAGAGGACTAATTCTTAATTTTCAATAAGTTTAATTTCAGAGTACTGAAGGATTAAAAAAATCTTTCAAAAACTAATATGCAACTCTGAATAACTCATTCAAGAATTGTTATAGGAATAAACTTTTTTTTCACTTAATATAATAAACCACAGTAGTAATGGATAAACCCAACTAGGCAGAATGAGTTCATTCAATTTCTTTTTTTTTTAAGCATTTAGGGTTAAGTAACTTGGTCAAGTTTACATGGCCAGGTGTTTCTGGATAGGTGCTAAGTGTCTGAGCCCGGATTCGATCCCAGGTTATCTGGGGCCGGTGCTCTTACTTGCTGTGCTACCTGGCTGCCCCTCATTCATTTCTACTTCGCAGACTTAAATGGGAAATGAAAAATTTTATAAATTAATACAGAGATATCCATGAAGTACCAAAACAAATCTATCACATACACAAAACTATCATATTCTGAATGTAATTTTCAGATATGCCTTCATGAAATATCAATAAGTTTCCAAATTACAAGTGATATGTGGTACTGAACTATATTTGATTTTTTTCTTCCATAATTTGTATGGAATTTCTTTTAACACTAACAAAATTCCTGTCTTCAGGGTAACAAAGTTCTATTTTAAAAGTGTCAGATGGCAAGAAATCCTTTCCTGCTTCTTTCTTGAGTGGAATTCCATGCATATACAAGATTGCATATGACAGCATATTACTTTGATTAGATTATTGGTTTTGTTGAGAGGGACATGGGGGAAGTATGTATGGTGTAAAAACAAAGCCTGCTACTAAAAAGCTACTGAAAAGAATATTTGGTTTACTAACTAGTTTTAGCTAGCAATGTTGACACCTGAGTGTCCAAACATGTCAGGGCAAACATGAAATTTGACTTTAATCCACTTCTATAATGCATGAGATGAAAATGATAGAATTAATTAAGGGAAAAAATTAGTTGAAAGCTAGGAGATATTTAGTGTCATAGTCTCACCTAGACAGAGTGATTTAAATGTTTATGCCCTATTAATTTGTTAATTAATTAATTAAGCACTAATTACTTCACACTAATTGTCTCTGTTGTATATGCCTTGTTGAAATTTGGGGGAGGGGAGGTATTGTTTTAGATCTAAAAATAATTTCTATGTATAAAAATTTTTTTAAAATGACTTTATTGGGGTGGCTAGGTGGCCCAGTGAATAGAGCACTGGGCCTGGAGCCAGGAGGACCTGAGTTCAAATGCAGCCTCAAGCACTTAACATTTACTATCCATGTGACTTTGGGCAAGTGACAACCCCATTTGCCCCTGCAAAAAGCAAAAAAAAAAAAGATTTTATTCTGCTTATTTTTTTCTTGAATTTCCTACATGTCTTTCTTCTAGCCAAAGCAAAATTAAAAAAAAAAAACATTTGTCCTTTATTTTTCCTTTTGTAGCCTTCCTGTGTTAGTAATCTGGTGATCTCAAATAAGGAGGACATTATTCTTATGTATTTCTTTTATAAACAACCCTTTCCTAGTTTATTTTACTTCAGCAAAATACTGAGATTATTTTCCTTTCTATTCTCTCAATTCATGCATACAACCCTGCAAGCTATAATCTACCTTTCATTTAAGTCATGGAGCAGTTTCTTGACAGCCAGATTGCAAACTTAACAGAACATTGTCCCTGTCCCTTTGCATTGATTTAAAAAAAGGATTGAATTACAGAATTTCTAGCCCAGATAATCTAATCCCATAATGTGAAATCTTGTGTTTCACTTATATTTCAATATACAATGGCTTGCTTCTGGTTGCTCATTTTCATCTTGGAATGGTTGAAATTCTAATCTATTTTGGTGAAATCTCTATTGCTACCCTGGCTTTCATCTTATTTTGTAATAAACAAGGTCATTTGCATTGGAGAATTTTGGCCTTGAAGTTCTGATTTATAAAAAGTTTAATGCAATTTATAATGCATTTTTACAAAGAATTGTACTGAAGCCAGGCTGCTGTTTATTGGTTCTCTGCTGCCATTTAGTGTAGTCGCTAATGTAGAAGTAGTAGATGCTTTCAATTGTATTTGAGCACCTTCCCTATTGATGCTTCCAATGACAGGTTATCTTGGCATTACTCTTCTTGTGTACTTAGATAATTCCTACTGATGTTTAAAAGCAGCTGCCTCCTTTGACGATAATGTTCTTTCCTACAATCTGAATCCACTCTGAGAACATTTATAATCCACTCTTTTCTTTTTATCTTAATTTTAGAATGTTGAATCTGTGGACTGCAAATAAACAGAAGAGAATGGGAGCAGCTGCAATGGCAGAAGCATATTCCACATCCTAGCAATATGCGTTTTTCATGGCTTTGCATAATGGTGCTCACTGGCTGCCATAGCTTATTTCCACACATCTTCTATAATGATGTATTAAAATGAGATCAGGAAACATGTAACTTTTATGTCATTTCTCACTGGTCACTGTCCTCCTAACAATGCTTGGGAGACCAGGCATCAGCCTCTCCCAATAATACTAAATCCATAGAATCTGGGAAAAAAATATACTCACCATGTTCTGAGAGCAATGTTGGAGTGAGCTCATCTTTTACCCTTAATACCTTTGAGGAGCTCATGTAAGAGGAGGAAAACAGCCATGAATTTTAGACTAGATTTATTTTTATGTCAAATACATGAATGGGTTTAGCATTTCTGTGTATTCTTCTACTTTCTTTTTATAATATACAATTGATATTTTCTGAGTGTTTTAAGATGTTGATTTTTTTAAGTAATTGCCCCTGTCCTTGGTGAATGAAAAGTATTTTTTGAGCTCAAAGTAGAGGTGCATTCAGGCTATTAACAAATATGTAGCAAAGTATAGACTACATGTTTTGCAGAGGATTGGTTGATAATGTATCCCATGATGGAAATGTCTCCCACTTCTACTTTGTCATAGTCCCTTTAATGGTTGTGTGGCTACTCTCTATCAAGGCCTAGCATGCCTGTGGGAAAAAGAAATTCTATCTATTCCTGCCTTCCTACTCCTTTATTAAAATACATTTTCTATTCAGACAAAGATTTAAAATTTATGACCACGTAAGTGTAGGTACATAGTATGAAGATAAAATTCAATTTGACAGTTATTCAGTCAATAGGACTATTATAGATAACCATGCAAAAAAATTCAAAATGTTGCTTTTGGATCTAAATTGCCTGATGTGGATATGTATGTATATAGCCATGGAGATACATGCACAAACACATATGTGATATATACAGATGTTTGTATATACATACATTTATATGTAATTATGAGCCAATATGCCAAATCAACCTTTGGAATTATATAGACAGTTATTTTGTTTTAAATTCCTTGTCTCAACATATTTTCATACAGTAAACAGGTCTTATGTTACACATTAGTTTGCTGAAATCATAGCTAGTTTAACAGCATACCTAGCCAAAATAAGGGTGATTTAAATCCTATTGTTTTCCTGAAAGGCAATTGATCCATCTTGAACTGTTTCTTTTAACTTATCTAATCCTTTCAAGGTTCATACTTAAAGGAATTGTCCTCCTTTTGCTTAAGTAAGACTTCGATCTCAACCCCATCCCTATTTTTCACATCCATTACTTTGAACTAAAAATCATTCTTTCATATATCTTCCATTTCTCCCTATTTATTGGGCCCTCTTCTCAGACCACAAAAAGACTAAGGTATCCCCTATCTGAAAACAAAATAAGTCTTGAACTGTGGACCTCCTAAGGTGTTACCAATTCCCTCTGGTTCAATTCTTTTCTTTTTTTTTAAACAGTTGGGGTTAAGTAACTTCCTCAAGGTTACATGGCCAGTTATTTCTGGTGTGGTGGTAAGTATCTGAGCCTGAATTCGATCCCAGATCATCCCGACTCTGGCACTGGTGATCTTACTCATTGTGCTACCTGGCCACCTCTCTCTGGTTCAATTCTAAACCCCACTGGAAGAGCAATCTATACTTGCTATATCTATTTTATCCATCTCGAATACTCTACTGAAACAAATCTTGCTGAAGTAACAAGTATTTGGATGAAGGTATTGAGAACATGCTTATCAGTTTCACAGATGGCACAAAACTGGGAAGGATAGCTAACATGATTCATGACAGAGTCTGATTCCAAAAACCTCTTGGCAAGCCAGAACAATGAATCAATTCTAATAATATGAAATTTATCTGAGATGTCTTACACTTGACTAAAAAAAGAAGACAAAGTAACTGTACAAGTATGAAATGGGGAAATAGCAAAAGATACCAGTTTATTGAAAAAGCTTTGGATGTTTAGTTAGACTACAAGCTCAATATCAGGCAATAGTGACAGTCAAAAAAGATAGCTTGATCTTTGCCTACATTATTAGGGGCATAGTCTTTACAAAGACATAGGAGTCCCACTGTGCCCTGTCCTGGCCAGATGACTACCCTGGAAAGAAGTCTGCTATGAGGTACAGTGCATAGAGTACCAGACTAAGGACCAGGAAGACCTTAGTTCAAATCTAACATCAAACACTTATGAATTGTGTAATTTTGGGCAACTTAACCACTGTCTTCCTCAGTTTTTGAAACTAAAAATGGGGTAAACAGTAGTACTTATCTCACAAATTTGCTATAAGGATTAAAAGAGAATATTTGTAAAACAGCACAGTATCTGGCACATAGTGCTTAATGCATTTTTTTAAAAGGCAGACCCTATCCTCACAGAGTTTGCAACACACAAAAGGAAGCTGAAGAAGGAAAAGAAATACAAAATGAGTATTTGCAGAAAAATCAAGGAAAGTCGTTCCTCCTTAAATGAAGATTAAGAGTTCATGACTCCATCATGTAGTCAAGGGACAGAGAGTACTGATGAAGTGTGAATATCAAAGCTGATTGTATTTTAAAATATAATGATGTTTCTCAATGATAGATTCACTGGGGGCATGGTGGAATTATAGAATTCCAAAATGAGTGTAGCCAGATGGGCTAAATAGAAGGCTGAAGAGTAATAAGCAATACAGCCATTATCAGGGGAGATAGTTCCTGTAGAAAAGAAGCTAGCCAAGTGCCACACATAGGGCAGATGTGCTAGTCCAGCTAAAGAGGCAGGGCATCATGAGGGGTAGACAGGAGACAGTATATGCAAGGCAAGTCAAACCACCACTAGCAACTTGACAATGATCTTTCCCTCGGGGCCTAATGGAGATTCCCCAGCACCCTGGGCACAGGAGCCTTTGGAATACCAATGCGTCCAGTATACTCTTTATACCCATCATCCTGGGAAGCCACTGTTGTGTAACTGAACCCATTAACTTTTCTGGCCAGTACAATAGACATAGCTACTGATAAAACCAGGAAAACAAAAGTTCTTGCCACCAAGTCCTTGTCATTGTAAAATTGTTCAACTAAAGAAAATGATATGATATGACCAGTAGAAATTACATGAAAGAAGAGGCATTGCCATCAGCTTGGCTGCTATTGTTAAGAACTCTGAGACCTACCAAAAGACCCAAGATATTGGAGTAAAGACAAGAATTCACATGAGGTCTCCTCCAAACCCCTCCAAATACCTTTTTAAAATGACTTTAATTAAACTTCCATTCCAAGACACCTTGGAAGGTTGGCAGGAAAGCCTTGTTGCAGCAGGGTGAGAGAGGAGTGCAGTTCAACACAGATTGCACCAGCTCAGTTGGGGCCCCAGTAAACCCATAGCAGGCATCAGAGGATTGAATCAGTGGTAGCAGTGGTGGTTTCCAGACCTCTAAGACCATAGAAACCAATGACAAATTAGAAGGTCAGCAGGAAAGGTCTGTCACATCTGGGTGAGAGTGAAGTGCAGTTCATCACAGGCCATGCCAGGACAGCACTGGTCACAGTATATTAAGAACAGGCCTTGGGAATGATTGAATCAGCAGCAGCAGGGGAAGCAGTAGCTGCTTTTGGAGCTCACAGTTCATATATGGTAAGATCAAACACCCAGTCAGAATGAAATTACAGAGCTCTTTTTGCTAACACTGATGCAGGACTATATTGATTTGCCCACACTCATATCTGGGTCATAGTCCTGGGTGGCAGTACCAGGGAGAGGAGGAACAATAGCACAGCGGAGCTTGTGGCAGCAGTGGAGGGGAGGAAACTCCTCACAGTTGCAGGGAGGAAAAGAGTGCTTATGGTTGCTTACAGACCAGAACATAAGTCAGGAGAGTAGTATGAAGCTTAGATCATACAAAATTAGAAGAACTGAAAACTTAGAGGCCCCTTAAAGTATCTTTGAAAATAGCTGAACAAAATACCTGAAAATTGGAACAGTGCACCCTCCACTCTGAAAGCAAAGCCCTACTTGAACAAAGAATTAAAATTCAGCTAATAGGATTGGAAAATGAACAAACAAAAGAAAGCTATTTCACTAAATTTGTTGAGTAAAGAACGTTACTATTGTGATAAGGAAGATCAAAACACACTCAGAAGAAGGAAAAAAAAGTCAAAGTTTCTAAGTCCAAATCCTCCAAGAAAAATATGAATGGGTCTCAGGTCATGGAAGAGGTCAAAAAGGATTTTGGAAATCAAGTAAGAGAAGTAGAGGAAAAATTGGGAAGAGAAATGAGAGGGATATAAGAATAAAAAAAAGTAAGTCAACAGCTTGGTATAGGAGAAACAAAAAATGCTGAGGAAAATAACACTATTTTTAAAAATTAAACTAGGCCAAATGGTAAAAAAGGTCCAAAAAATCAATGAAGGGAAGAATGCCTTACAAAGCAGAACCAGCCAAATGGAAAAGAAGGTCCTTTCCCACTAACTAAAGAAAATAATTTCTTTAAAATGAGATTGGAGCAAATAGAATCTAATGACTTAATGATAAATCAAGAAACAATAAAACAAAACAAATAGAATGAAAAAAAATAGAAGAAAATGTGGATTATCTCATTGGAAAAACAACTAACCTCAAAAGTATGTGCCGGAGAAATAATTTCATAATGTAACCTCATTGATATCATCTTTCAAGAAATTATCAAGGAAAACTGCCCTGATATCCTAGAACCAGAGGGTAAAACAGAAATTGAAAGAATCCACCAATTATCTCCTGAAAAAGATCCCCAAATGAAAACTGCCAGGAATAGTAGAGCAAATGTCAGAGTTTCTGGGTCCAGGAGAAAATGTTGCAAGCAGCCAGAAAGGAACAATTCAAGTATGGTGGAGCCACAATCAGGATAACATAACATTTGGCAACGTCTACCTTGAAGGATCAGGAAACTTGTAATGTGATGTTCCAGAGGGCAAAGGAGCTAGGATTATAACCAAGAATCATCTATGTATAAAATGAGTATAATGGTTCAGGGGAAAAATTGGATGTTTAATGAAATAGAGGGTTTTCAAGCATTCTTTATGAAAAGACTAGAGCTGACTAGAAAATTTTACTTTTAAATACAAGACTCAAGAGAAGCAGAACAGGTAACCTGAAAAGAGAAAAAAAAGGACTTAAGAAGAGTACACTGTTTGCATTACATGGGAAGATGATACCTGTAAGAACTTTCTCATTGTTAGATCAGTGAGAAAGAGACAGAGGGAACAGGTGTGAGTTGAATATGAAAGGATGGCATCTAAGATGTGAGAGAGGAGTGTATTGGGAGAAAGGGAAAGGGAGATACAGAATTGGGTAAATTATGTGACATAAATGAGGCAAGAAAAAGCTTTTGTATTGTAGAGGAATAGGTGGAAGGTCATAAGGAGTGAGTGAACCTTACTCTCATCAGAACTGTCTCCAAGAGGGAATAACATACACTCAATTGGGTATAGAAATCTATCTTACCCTGCAGAAAAGTAGGAGGGGAAAGGATAAGAAAAGAAAGAAGGGCAGATAGAAGGGGGAGGCAGTAGTTAGAAACAAAACACTTTTGAGGAAGTACGGGGTGAAAGAAAAGAGAGAATTCAATAAATAGGGGGAAGGATAGGACAGAAGAAAATACATTGAGCATTAGTAATTATGAAAAGAAAATGAAGCAAATTTCTCTGATAATGGCCACATTTCTCAAAAATATAGAGAATTGAGTCATTTTTAAAAAAAAAAGTCATCCCCTAATTGATAAATGATCAAAAGATGAGATCAGCTTTCAAATGATGTAATCAAAGGTGTCTAAAGTCTTAAGGAAAAAAAATATCCTCAATATTGGTTGGAGAATTATGAATTAAAACAATTTGAAGAACTACCTCATGCCTATTAGATTGGCTAATAGGTCAGAAATGACAAATGTTGAAGGGCATGTGGTAAAACTGAAAAATTAATTCACTGTTGGTGGAGTTGTGAACTGATACAACCATTCTGTAGAGCAACTTGAAACTAAGCCCACAGGGCTATGAAACCATGCATACATTTCGACCTAGCAATACCACAACTAGGTCTGTATTCCAAAAGAAATGAAAAAAATGGAAAAAGGACTTAAATCTACAAAAATATTTATAGCAGCTTTTTTCCTGGGGATAAAAATTAGAAATCATGGGAATGCCCATCAATAGGGAAATGTCTGAACAAGTTGTGGATGTAATTACGATGGAATAGTATTCTACTATAAGAAATTATGAGCAGGATGCACAGAAGAACCCAAAAAGACTTGAATGATCTAATGTAAAGTGAAATGGACTGTGTACAAAGTAACAACAATGTGCAAAGATGATCAGCTGTGAATGACTTAGCAATTCTCTGAAATACAATGATCATCAAGGACAACTCTGAAGGACTTATGATGAAAAAGGCTATTGATCCCCAGAGAAAGAACTGATGGTGTCTGAATACAGATTGAAACATACTTTTGTTTTTGTTTTTTTTTACTTTCTTTTTTCTTTGACATTTTTGGCTATGTTTTCTTTCATAGTAGGATTGTTATGAATGGTGTTTTGCATGACTACATATGTATAACCTATAACAAATTGCTAACCTTCTAAATGAGGAGGGCTGGGGAGGGAGGAAGGCAGAGAATTTGAAAATCAAAGTTTTAAAAACAAATATTAAAAATTGTTTTTACATGGGAGTGGTGAGTATTTTTAAATATTTTACTTAAATACTTTTAAAACTATTTAAAATATTTTATTTAAATACTATTTTTTTTTAAATCAGACCTTTCTATCTGACTTACCTTTACAATGTTCCATATGTGTTGCCTTCCCCATTAGAATGTAAGCCTCTGAAAAGCAGCAATTTTCTTACTTTTCTATTAGCTTACCCAGCCCTTAGCACAGTGTTTTACATATTGTAATTAGATAATCAATGCTTCATTCAGTTATTTATTCAACTACTTCAGTGTCCCAGTTCTAATGATGTGAGCCTATGAGATATGGCATCCGTTGGACTTTTCTCTGCTAAACGTCAATTTTATTAAGAGACGAACCAAACTCTGTGATCTTGGGAAGACGTTTCTCTTTTCTGGTCATTAATTTCTTTCTTTACAAAAAGAAAAACTTCTTAAAGGGATTAAGATTACTTCCAGCTCAAATATCATACTTTAATGATTTGGAGAGGGGCCCTTTTTTGGTTGTCTGCTCAAAAAGCATCTCTTTGGTATAAAGAGTTACAATTGCACAGCCATTTCACAGTAATCAGTCTTGTTGAATTTCAAATTTGAAGGACTAGTTGAGCTCTGCTATAATAATTGACAATAATTGTATTTAAATGGAAGCATTACAATGGCCCCATTTCTTTAGGGCTATGGGTGCCTAGCTTCCACAGTAGTGAATTCTCAATACAGTGAGGTCTCTTTCTCCTTCTAATAGGTATTTTTCTTAATTTCCCATTCAATTGAATTTGATTTTCATGTTAATTGTCCTGGATGTGGTTGGTAGTGCTTGACCAGGTACAAATAAAAAATTCCTGGTTCTTGGCAACTATTATCACCATTTCTAAGATGAGAAAAACTAATATTCTGTGAGGTCAAGTGATTTGCTCCATGTTACAACTGCTAGTAAGTACTGAAACATGATTTAGATATAGATAAATAGATATCCTGGGAGCACTGGCAAATTTCTAAGATATATCTATTTATCTATATCTGTATCTATATCTATAAAGATACATATATATCTTCACAATCACCCTTTTGGATGCTTGTGCTGCTTTTCTTTCTACTGCTCACCATTTTCTCTTGCCATTTTCTACCTCAATAAGAGGATCCTCTTACTTTCTTAATTTTTCTAATCTCTCATTTTTTTCTTATCTGCTTACTTGATTTTCTTCTTTCTGTCTATTGATGTTTATTCTTTAGAGGAAAACATCCATTTATTATATATTAAATAATATAAAATGATTTTGATTTTGGTGGTGAGAGTCACTACAACAAAAATTCCCCATGCTGAGGAAATCACAGATCCAAGGCTTATACATTTAAGTTGTATTATATCATATCATATACTCTTATGTTATGCCATAATACATTTTATATCATATATTATATCATATCAAATGATAGATCATATCATATGTGACATGCCAATTACATTACATTTCAGGTAGCCTTGGATTAGAGGTGGTCTGACTGAATTTTTTGAGACTGTTCTACCACAATACATCATGAAACCCCAACAGTTTTTGGGTGGACAGAGACCCCACAACAGTTTTTGGCCTCCAAATGGGCCATAAAATGAATTAATTGGCTGGTCTGCCAAATGGGCAAAATTACAAAGGATGATTGTTTTTAAACCATTGTAGAATAAGAACATATGTGATATTATATATAACACATATGCATATATATACACACTTTATCATCTCAAAATACTAATGACACACATCATCCTGCCAAAAGAAAAATAAGGAAGTTTCTCACTGCAACGGTGAGGTAGATGACCTGACAATACAAATTGAGGTTATAGATAATGGTGTTATAGGCCAGCTTGAACTAACTTGAGAAAAACAATTATTGAATTTCCAGTGTGAGCATTTATAACTCAGAAATTGGCAAATGTTACAAATCAGTGTTTGATTTATTGTATCTGTATGGAAGTAATGTATAAAATGTTAATAATGAAGATTGAGGCTAATAATGTTGCATGCATATCTGTACATGCATACATATATACACACACATACACATACATACATACATATATGTGTGTTTTCCACCCCTCCATCCCCCCAAAAAAGAGTTATTAAACATTTTCTAGCACAACACTGTCTATCAGTCCTACGATTTAACAACTATGTATAAAAAGGAAAAATACATAGTACTGGAATAGAAATTGAGGACAGACAGATGGAATCATACAATCCCAACTTCTGGATCTCTTAGAAAGGAACTAGGAAACAGATGAGCTATGGCATAGGCTACGGGTGTGAGGAACCTGTGGCTTCAAGGCCACATATGAACCGCTAGGTCCTCAAGTACAGCCCTTTGACTAAATACAAACTCCACAGAACAAATCCCCTTAATAATTTTTTTTTCTGTGAAACTTGAACTCAATCAAAAGGCTGCACCCAAGGATCTAGAAGACTACATGTGATCTTAAGGACCTAGGTTCCCTACCCCTAGGAGGTTCTCTGATTAAAAATGTCTTACCTCAAAGTCCCAGCAGATCTGTGTGAAAAATGTCAAATGTCATATAGGTTCTTGCGTAGGACCACAAACAAAGTCCAACAGAAACTGTCTCAGAAAGTAATGATAATTGAGTCATATAGATCTGCTTCCTAATTCTAAAGATAAATAATATTATATCACTGGCATAGGAATATATTAAGACTTAAGACTTGCTTCCTCTATGCATGCAACCACATAAGTATATAAAAATATGTACAAGGTGGCCAGGTGGCTCAGTGAGGAAGAGCACCAGCCCTAGAGTCGGGATGACCTGGGATCAAATCTAGGCTCAGATACTTATCACCACACCCAGAAATAACTGGCCAAGTAACCTTGAGCAAGTTACTTAACTCCAATTGCTTAAAAAAAAATATGTACAAAACTTTGCATAATGCTCCTAATTGTGGGAGCACTTGCCTGTTCATTAAAAATAATCAGGAACCATTTTTGTGTCATAGGAAATTCATAGGTGGGTTAGGAAACATAATACAATGTGGACTTTAAATATTTTTTTTACCACCTAAAAGCTGGTAATCATCTCTTCCACTATCCAACTTGCATCTTATAGTTGAGAAGGTACGTATAAAATAATTCCTATCAGCTATTAATTAACTGTGATACCATGGCCTACAAGATTAGGGATTATACTGTTTTCTTTAGATATGACCAAACAATCAACCAAATCTTTTATCTGTTAGTAACCAGCTTCAAAGACCGACAATCCAAAAGTTGTTAGCAAATGTTACTGAGGATATGTGGTAGTTGGCAAATCACTTAACCTCTCTCTACCTCCATTTCCTTATCTCCATAAGAAGGGAGTTTGACTAAATGATCTCTAAGGTCTTTCCAGCTCAAATTTTCTGCCCTACAGTTGACTAATATATATTTTTAGAGGACACATTGAAGATTAATAATCTTTACTATAGAATCCACATAGAAATCACCTGATTTGCAGATTGGTAATATTTCACAAAGGATAAACCAGGGACTATCAATGGCCAATGCATAAGTAACCCATATTATAAGCAATTGGTTTGCAAAAGCTGTCTTGTTCACATTATCCTCACAGTTGGAGACATTACTTATATGACATTTCACCCTGATTTAATAGTCAAAAAGTTTTCTTTGTTTTGGGCTTCATTTCAGAAACCTATACCAATTTTGGTGAGATCTTGATGTTGCAGGATCTTTCCATTATAAGGAAACAAGCTGGTGGATTGATACTACTTTTGCAAAGCCAGATTCCCAATTGCTCTAATACTTTAATTCCTCATGGTGATATCTGCTAGTTGATGAGGGTTATAAGAAGAATGATGATCTATATCATCTATATCAGTAAGTACTATAGGGCAAACTTAATTTGAAAGCAGTGGAGTTGACTTGTGATACTACCATGATCAAACCCAAACACTTAATTTAGTAATCCATAGAGGCTCATACCCCTAAATCTACTACAAGGGAAGACAAAGTCTATGATTCTAAAATTACTGAAGAATAATTCACATTCACCATTTCTACCTTCCCATTATAGCAAGCATGTTTTCAGATTCTAAGATGAAAATACACTAATACCATCTCATTAAGATAGTACTTCAGTCAAAGATTGATTTTTCTCAATAACAAGCAATGAACCAATGAAACAGGGAGAAGAAGCCTCCTGCCCCAGGGGCCCACCGAAAACCACCTTCTGGTGCTGTTCTTTCCCCACCCTCCCTCTCTCAAATCAAAGTCAATTGCAAGTCATGTTACCATTTCCCTGATGTCACAGTCCTCTTCAAAAATGAAGGACAAACAACTTGTGAGTAGTCTGATTGCCTGAATGGGCACCCAGTGAGTTGGGTGACTCAGCTCTCCCTCCCCCTCTCCTTCTCTCTAAAGGAAGGTAAATTTCAATGGCTGGAAACTGTCTAATAAACTTGGAGTTTACTGGCTAAATTGCTTCCTTCCTTCCCTCCCTCCCTCCTTCCTTCTTTTCTTCCTTCCTTCCTTCCCTCCCTCCCTCCTTCCTTTCTTTCTTCCTTCCTTCCTTCCTTTCTTCCTTCCTTCCTTCCTTCCTTCCTTCCTTCCTTCCTTCCTTCCTT
>NW_027186473.1:34366010-34366515 GCF_028583685.1 Petaurus breviceps papuanus
TTTCTTTCTTTCTTTCTTTCTTTCTTTCTTTCTTTCTTTCTTTCTTTTTCTTTGTGTTTTTCTGGCTTTCTTTCTTTCTAATTAGGGATGAATGTAGACATAATGAATATAAACTCATTATACAGTTAGAGGTCATGGTCAGGAAGTATTTCACAGTCCTCAAACCTTAATTATTAGTTTCCTAAAAGCCCTGCTCAGGGGTTAAATGAGGTTATAATTTGACCAGCAACTGGTAAATTTGGTGCCACAAAGTGTGATTTACTATAATGAGATTTGCCAAGGTAATGTGCTTGTTTTGCATAGGGACTGGAATGTTAAGAATATACACTTGAATGGAGTGACTCCATCTTGAATTTGAAATAGATGTGCATGCAACATATTTCAAAGAGTGAAAGCATCATTCTATTGGTCTAATTCTTTGCAACACGACCGATGTGAAAGTATGTTTAACATGAATATATATCTATATCTATATATATATATATATATATAGAGAGAGAGAGAG